>NW_027664337.1:0-1000 GCF_963383645.1 Muscardinus avellanarius
TGGACAGGCCCCTGCCCCAGGGACTACTCTTCCCTGCAGGGTCTGGATGCCATGCTTGTTGGGGCATTGTATGGACAGACACCCACAAAAGAATTCTGACTGAAGAAAGAGCTCCCATCTCGTTCTCCAAGAAGTTCTAACAACGTTTGACTACAAGCGACGCGATGCCCTTCCCCAGAAGGCATAGGACAGTCCTTTCAGACATGACCACCAAGCCACGGCACTGGGCGTCATTGGAAAGCGCGAAGAAACAGTCAATGCTGACTTTTGCTGCACACGTTCTGGTCACATCATTCATTCAGATCCTGCTTGTAGCACTCAGACATTTTCTTTCTTTCTCAAAAGTGGTAAAATCTCTAAGCAAATTTTAAAAGCACTTAATTTGTCCTTAGAAATGTCTCTTGTTTACTGATGTCTTGAGGTCATTTCTAAGGATGACAGTGCATCTGACTCTAAGCTTCTGTGTGAGAGGCGGGCAGAACACACCTCGTCCATTTAGCAGGTGCAAAGGCACTGTCTGCTGAGGTTGGTGTGGCCCTCCACAGGCTGGTTCCACATGCATCCTGGAATTTTGGAAGGGTTAAGCATGTTTATTTCTTTTGCTGTTGTTGTTCTTCCTCACTCTATACTGGGCTTTGAACGCAAAGGTGTTCCACCAGTGAGCTACAACCCAACCCCTCACTCATTTTGTTTTGACACAGGGTCTCACTAAGTTGCTGAGACTGGCCTCAAACCTGTGATCCTCCTGCCTCTGCCTCCTGAGTACTAGGATTACTGGTGAGTGCCACTGTGCCTGGCTGAGCTGTCTCTTTGACATCACCACACCTAGAGGACACGGTGGCCCAGGGAGTAGGTGCCCTCACTGGCCTACTCTGTCCTCATGCACCACACATCCCTGCCATCAGCCACACAGTGCTGATTAAGAAATAAACTCCAGGTTATTTCTTAATAACTTGCATATTTCTTAAATATGCAGCCCACTTTCCAACAACTGGAACTT
>NW_027664336.1:0-65377 GCF_963383645.1 Muscardinus avellanarius
TAGCCAAGGTACAAGCCCATACAGAAACCTAAAAGACAAGCCCACTAGTACTTAATTTTACCACATAACCTGAATTACTTTTGAAATTGGCGGGTCAAGGTGCTCCATTTATCAAAACATCTCCAGAAAGTCCACGTGGATCTTTCCTTGCAGCTAAGACATCTAACAACCTATAAAAAGACATATATGCTGTCAAATTTTTTTTCCTTCCAACACAGGCCATATTTTCATTTCCTTGAATCCAAATTCTGTTCGCGATAGCAAATGAATTGGTCAAAAAGTCTATGGTTTCACTAAAATTTTATGATATGTATGTTCACACACACACACACACACACACACACACACACACACACACACACACACACTTCTCAGCTGCTTTTCATTATATGCTCCTAGAAAGTCTAAAAATACAAAAGCAAGGCAACTCTGGCTTATTCAGCACAGATGTCCCAAATGACCCTCCAGGCTGGCTGACCATGGTGTTCTAACCCCAGGCAACGTGTTCTTTTTTTCTAACACTCAGGTCTTCAATTATACCTTCTGTCCCATTTTCCTGCTTTTAATATTATCTCTTTCTTTTTCCTTCTCATAAGTACATAACATGGCCGACCACAGGATGCCAGTCACTTTAACATGCCATGTTAGTAAAGCTGACCTAATTAGGACTTTGTGGTCCTTGGGATAAAAACCACAAGATAGCTCAAATGCACTTTATTCACAGCACCTTGGACTAGGCTGGATTTGCACAGTAATGGGTCAAGCAACACCTGCTCCCATAAAAATGATTTTTTAATACACAATGAAACTGCACAAAAAAGGCTGGGTTATGCTTTGTGTTACACTCACAAAGATTTTCCTCCTCCTGTGGGTCCCAGGATGGCATCGAGGCCAGGTTTCATGATCCCACTGTAAACACAAAAGCATACTGATTTATTACATTCTACTTCAAATGCAGTTCTGTCCATTTTCATTATACATCAAATGCACTCAGTAAAGGATGATGAAATTGCAGACAGAAAACAAGCATAAGTTAGAGAAAAAATCATTTTTATTAATAAAAGTATAGTATACAAAGAATGTCAATCATTAGGGAGGACCAAAAAGAAAGATGGTTGAGGTCCCTCTGTGTCCCTTTCATGTATTCTCTAAGCCTCTTGTGTCTTTTGGAAAATGATACATCTCCAATTCAAGTTCCTTGAAATTGGCCTGGTGGTATAGTTCAGGGGTAGAGCCAGTGAGCTTGGCCTGTAGGGGGCCCTGGATCTATCCAGAGCAACAGCAAGAGTTTTTAAATAAGTAATAGATTCCCTGACAGTTGAAGGGAATGAAGCCTGTCAGTTACACTCGCTCCTCCTAACACACTCTAAGGTATATGACATAAGCCAAACATGAGAAGGAAGGAGGAGAAGGAAATGGGGTGGGAATTGGGGAAAGGCTAAATGAGTGATGTGTGCATGTATGCCTCTACCATCTTATACCCAATTAAGATGTATGACTACAATGCACCAATACAAAAATAAATAAAATATAGTACACACTTTGTTTTATACATAAAACAAATGTATAAAATGGCATGTGTGATGATCTGTATCATCAAAGCATTCTGAGGCTACATTCCCCTCAGCTGAGTGACGATACAGGAGAGGTTCCTGCTTTCTGTGATGCTGCAGCAGCTAGGGATGAAGGAGCAGCACATGCACAGCCAGCTCAGATGGCTCACAATACCAGCAATGGCAATGAATACAAAAGGAGACTCAGCGATGGGAGCAAAGGCAGACCAAAGGGGACATGTAGGTGCTGCAAACCGGCTCAGTCGGGACTGGGGTGATCCCACTCGCGATCAAGAATCTCAGAAAAGATGGGAAGGATAGGGTGACGTATTGCAGCCTCTTATCTGCAGCGATTCTTTCCCTTCTAGGGAATAAATTTCTTTAAGTTCCTATTTGCGGCGCTTCTTGGAAAGAACCTGACATGGACAAGAGCTTCTTGAGCTAATGACAAGAACCCCGAAAAATTTATAGCCTTCACCAGTAAAGTTAATAAGAGAAAAGGAGATGAATGCAATCACTGTAAAACAATAGTGAATAACATGTAAACAAAGGTAAAAAAAAAAAAAAAAACTGGTTGGGCTTTCGGCTTTCAAGAGATTAACTCCGGATCTTCTCCTGGATCTTGCAGACAGGCAGTTCCAAAGGGCAATCTCCCACAAGAAACGGGCATGCCCAAGGCTTGGAGGCCTCTCGGGGAATCTTCTTTAACTTTCTTGGAACTTTCCATCTTTTGGGCTCAGTCCGTATGGCAGGCATGGGGAGATGTGGTGATTCAGGTGGATGTGATAGAGTTTTCTCAGGTATTGCCACCTTACCTTCTAAAATCTGAAAGCTTAAGCAAACTCAAAACACAGTTTGGCAGACAAACACCAAAAATACCATGTAGTTTTTAGATTTAGTTGTCAGATATACTTCCTTAACTGTGAAACACTTTTCCTCAAACGATAGTCTTATTAGAAACCTATTCATCTTATAAATAATCCATATTCCTGTCCCAGACCCTTTGCAATATCCTTTCCTTGGCCACGTGGCGCCTCTCCCATCTCGGGCAGGGCTCATACTGGGTGTAAAGGTCAAGAATCTTCCTAGCCTTCAGCTCCATTGTATTGAGCAGTATTAGTTGCTTATAAACTGGGTTGCTTTGATGTTACACCCAACGTTTGTCTTCCCATATATGGGCAGGATCACAAAGAGAGGTAAATAGAGGCATCGGGTCGCCTCCCCATCTAGGTTAGTTAGTGATTATATTGAAGGTCAGAGATTGAGGGGAAATCTGCATTTGTAATTACTGCCTGGAATGCTACCACTGCATCTAGGTTTTATTACCATTTGAACAAAGCGAAGACATTTAGAGGTTTGGACAAATTACCGGAAATTTTATTTTCCACGGACTCAGTTTCTCTCACAGTCCTGATCTTACACCACTGGAGCAATTTGTGTGGAGAGTTAAAGAATCATTACTAAAAGAATAATAGTTATGAAAGAATATCTAAAAGTGGAGGAGTTTTTGGCCAGAGACGACGCCCTCTCTTGGGGCTAATCGCCAATATGACTACGTGGGGAATTGTCACACACACGCAGATGCCGAGAGGAAGTGGGCAGCCTTGGCATGTAGGGAATGTGCAAAAGGCATCATATGCACACAGACTTATGTCTGCAATTATTTCAAAACATATTATTAATATGAAAATCTCGCAAAGAGTGTCATGGACTTTCCTCATGACTGCAGAAGATCCACACATCTTATACCACAGAGTCAGCATTGGTAAGGGAGAGTGCAACTGCTGAGTACAGAGACAAAAGAGAAATATGCCCCATTATGGGCACACTTTGTCTATCCTCTTCTTCTAAAGAGAAAGGAAAAACAAAAACCAAAGGAAAATCAAGATTCTCATCATATGTTTTGGAATATAGCTACCATTTTTTTCCATGGGGCCAGTGCTATCAAACACAAATCAAAAACAAGAGGAGAACAGCTCTTCTCCTAACCCAGAGATTCTACTTATTTAAACAAGCAGACAAGATAAAGCTAAAAAACACTGCAACCAAAACAAGATGAGTTTTCTCGTGAATACTTAAGCCAGAAATGTGAGTAAACAAGCATATGAATGCTGTCTTTTTGGCTATAAATTTTTAAAGAGCTGCTAGATACGACTGCACCTTGCTAAGCCTTGCAAAGTACTAAATGATATCTCCCTTTGGTGAGATTCACAGCTTTTAGGCACTAAAGCATTATGAATGTGTGAGCAGAGGAGACAGTATATGGAGTCACCAGTCTACTGGCTTGAAAATCTATACAAAGCAATGTATCCTCACAGTATGCAGTTTACACCTATCCAACTTGCACATAATCAAATTATGCTTCCATTTACCTGTTCAGCACAAAATCTGAAGGAACCAGGATTTCCTTGATTAGGTTTCAGGCAAAAAAGCTTGTCAGCTCTTCCTAAGTCATTCAAAACCGCAACAAAAACAGAAGCCTTGCATCCACCATTCTCTCCTAATTCTCCTAGTCAGGATTTATTACCCAACACGAGAAAGAGAAAAGGAGCAGACATGACAGCAGGTGCTTCTGTGTAGATAGAGTTCTGATCCTGCACAGTGGCCCTGGCCTCGGCCCCGCAAACTCTCAGATCCTTACCTCTTCTCTCTACCCATGCTCCAAATATCCTACCCCATCTTGTCACTTCCTTGACATCTGCAAGAAGTTGGCAGCTAATAACAGAAAAGACCACAGTCACATAAAAACATCAAGAAAATGAGGCAAACATCTGATTCTTTGTGTGTCTGTGGCCACACTGGGTCAAAAGGCTCTCATGACCCATCGCCTGCTTGTCTTGGAGAGCCAGGAAAAGTTGCTTGCTTTCCTGCTTTCCCTAGAAGTAATCATTTCCACAGTTAAACAAGACATGTAGGCATCTGTCTGAGCAAACCCAAATTTACTTCCTGTCACATAGAGGGGAAGCACAAGCTCAATTCTCTAGAAATGAGGAGAACATTAACAACCCACATGGCCAGCAGGTATTAGCTAACAGAGATGCCTGATCAGGACTGGGCTCTAGAGTAATGCTCCTTTCCATCCCCACTTTGGTTCCCACTTCATAAACAATGTGCTACTTTCATTGTCCACTTTAACCAGAGATCTGATCATATTAGTTCTTATTGAATCAAAAGAAATGAAGGCACATACTTGATATTCCATAGTATTTCTTTTTCAGTAGTTTTCCGACGAAGTAGAGAGCCACGCTTCACTTTCACTCGATAGCAGATGTTATGAAAGCTTAACACAGCCCCTTCAGTAACTGATTCCTGGTCGCTGGCACTCATCCCTGGGACGCTGTTGGCGTGTATGGATTTGTTTCTGAATCTACTATTCTGTTCCATTGGTCTATATGTCTGTTTATGTACTAATACCATGCTGTTTTTATTACTATAGCTCTGTAGTATAGTTTGAAGTCAGGAACTATGATGCCTCCTCTTTGGTGCTTATTGCTGAGAACCATTTTGGCTCTTCAGGGTCTTTTTTATATCTCATAAATTTTAGGACTGATTTTTCCAGTTCTAAGAATTACTATGGTATTTTGATAGAGATTGCATTGAATCTAAAGATCGCTTTTGGAAGAATAGCCATTTTGATAATATTTATTCGGCCTATCCAAGAGCATAGGAGATCTTTCCATCTTCTAGGGTCTTCTTTAATTTCTTCATTGGTGAGATTGTAAATTAGTGCAGCTACTTTGGAGATCAGTGAAGAAGTTCCTCAGAAGACTGGAAATGGAACTACTATATGACCCAGCTATAACATTCCTGGGTATCTTCCCAAAGGGACTGAAACCAGACTGCTATAGTCATACACACATATTTATGTTTCAGCAGCACAATAAATAATAGCCTAATTTTGGAATCAGCCTAGCTGTCCAACACCAAGTGAATGGATCACAAAATTATGGGATATACAAACAATGGAATTCTACTCAGCCATAAAGAAGAAAATTATCTATTGGAGTATAAATTTTTAAAGTAGTTTCTGATAATATTTTGAATTTCTTCACTATCAGTGGTGATATCTCCTTTATTTAGAGATTACTTATTTTTTTATCCCTTTTACTGTGACATGTGTGGGTATGGTTTTCTGGTGTTTAGCATATTTTGTATCTGTCCAGGTTTTTCAGTCTGTGGCCCAATACCTTCCTTGGTTTTTGAAAATATTTGGCCAGTAGTTCTTTAAATATTGATTTTGCTCCATTTCCTGACCTTTTCCAGGTGTCTAGTTATATATATGCCAGACATTTTAATTCTTGTCCTGTGTTTCCTATGCACTTTTATGTAGTTCTCTTTTTTCTCTTTTTCGTGGTGATAATTTTCATCACCCATAATTTTTTTCCTAGCTATTTTCTAGATAACAACTTTTTGGTTCACTAATTTGCTTTCCCAATTTTTGTTTACTATTAAATCATCTACTGAATTCTTAATCCTTTCTCCCTCTGGTGTGGAAGATCAAACCCAGGGTTGTGAGCGCAATACATCCCAGCCTCTTTTTTTTTTTTTTTCTTCTAGGAGACAGGGTCTTGCTGTATTGCCCAGACTGACTTACCTCAAATTTATGATCAGCCTGCTTGCGCCTCTGTGTAGCTGCTGTGGCTATAGATTTTTTTTTAACACCCTTCCCAGTTTGACTTCTTAATATTGCTTTTGCTTGAAATAGATTCTGTTTCTTTGATGACAATCTGTTTTTTCATTCTAGAGTTTACCTTTGTAGTTGATTGGCCATAACAACCAGAGATGTAAAGTCTGGAGCTATAAATGCAGAGAAATTCCTCATGTCCCTCACTTCTTAACTAAGCCTATTTTGGTAATAGAATTTTGTAAACTCCGAAACTAAAAAAGATCAGGGGTAGGTAATGATGATGGGATGGTCATGTAGGCTGTCCCTGAAGTTGTATCATAATATGCTTTTCAAGCCAGACAAATCTCTTACTTTTTTTTCTGCTTTATGTTTTTTGAGCAATTGCCATACTTTTATTGGTACAATGTAATTATGTAATTATGCATCATAGTGAGATTCAAAGTTATACAAACATACAAGCATACATCATTTGGTGAATTTCCCCCTTTTTATACTCTTAACTGTTTACTTATTTGGTATCTCATTGGAGTGCAAGTGTTCAAAGTTGTGTTCTAAAGTTGTAAAGGAATCCTCTGCAGGGAAGTTTACAACTGACTTGGCTTAAATGTAATGTTCTCCAGCATTTATAATTTCATTTATTGGGAATATCAATTTACCATCATTGTTCCCTCTACAGAAAGGCAGACACTCTCCAGATGTCTTCCAATAATGACCAGTTCTGTATCCCGATGTCAATAAAGAAGACCAATGGCCTTCCCGGGGATCCGAAGACAATTCCCGAAGGGGCTGTGTTAAGCTTCCACAACATCTGTTATCGAGTAAAAGTGAAGAGTGGATTTCTGTTTTGTCAGAAAACAGTTGAGAAAGAAATACTATCGAACATCAAGTAGGTGCATGAACTTTTAAAAAACCCTTTATTGACCTTCAGTGAAGGTTTTGCCTATTACCAATAAGTTGCTGGCATTTGTGTGCTCATCTTTATGCACATATATTGACACATGCTTTAACTTATTTTGGTTAATCTAGGACTGAAATGGTTGTTTCACTTGCTAAGTATATGTTTATTTTTGTAAGGAGCTGTTACACTTTTTAAATATGGTTATACCATGTATATCAAGTTTTGCTTGAGAAACTGAACAATGAATGTGTCATGTAATTTTTTCTGTGTAAGTTTTATGTTTTGGTGCAAGAAAATCTGGCTGTATGATTCACTGCTTATTATTATTATTATTATTATTATTATTATTATTATTATTATTTGGTGGTACTGGGATTCCTGGAAACCCTTCTACCTCTGTGTTACACTCCCAGACCTATTTTATACTTTTTATTTGGAAACAGGGTCTCTTAAGCCAGCGAGGCTGGCTTCAAACCCATGCGATCCTCCTGTCTCCGCCTCCCAAGCGCGGGGATTACAAGCGTGCGCCACCACGCCCGGCTCAATTCACTGCTTTTTGACTGTGGGGATTTAATTGTAACTTTGAGATTTAGTTGCCCAATATGTGAAATAGAAGACTGCTGATAGACTTTCTGAGTCAAGCTTTTTTGGGTACTTATACATATCCTTATATTCTAGAAACAAGGAAGTTGAAATGGTAGTATATAGTGAAAGTACTTTGATTACACATAAGCCTGTTTTAAATTGACGGCCCAATTATAGTAGCTTAGTGTGTACTAATTCACCTAATGCTTTCGTTCCATAGTAATATCAGGTAGAAAATATATATAAGGCAACAATAATTTAACTCTTGTTGTTCAGTTAAAATGCAAAGTGATAGTTTAAGATCCAGAGTAATTGATTCCATATTAAAAGTACCCCATAAGTATTTTCATTCAGCAGTAAATTTAGAATTTAAAATGTGGTGTTCAAGTAAGAGCTCGAATGGGGGGGGGGTAATGAAGGGTTCTCTAGAATCTTTGTTAGATTATTGGTGTATTATGCTCATACATCATGATGGAGTTCAGAGTGATAGAGCCACACATGTACTCAGCACTTGGCAATCCTCTTCCCAACTCCCACCCTGTTACCGGCGGGTTCAGTCCTGTGGGGGCAAGTCCACTAGCGGTCCGGGGCCTCAGAAAGATGGGACAAAAGGCAGGCGACGTACTGCAGATTCTTATCTGCAGCGGTTCCTTTCCCTCTATGAATTCCTCAAGTTTTTAGTTACGACGTTTTGGAAAAGAAACCTGAAGTGGACAAAGGCTTCTTGAGCCAATGACACTTTTTTATGAAAAACCCAAGAAATTTATACACTTCACCAGTAAAGTTAAGAGAAAGGGGGGCGGGTGTCTCTCAGCTGGCTGTTGGCCTTTGAAGAATTAACTTCTGTTTCTCTCCAAGGTCTTGCAGATAAGCAGTTGCAGGTGGCAGCCTCCCAGAATAGACAGGAATAGTCAAGGCTTGGGAACTTCTCAGGGGAATCTTCTTTTAACCCTTCCTGGAACTTTCCATCTTTTGGGCTCAGTTCATATAACAAGTGTGGGGAGATTTGGTAATTCAGGTATTGGCATCTTATCTTCTGAATCTGAAAGCTTAAGCATACTCACAACACAGTTTGGCAGACAAAATACCACAAACAACACCACAAGGTTCCCAGTTCCAATTGTCAGATGCATTTCCTTAACTGCTGAGCACTCTTCCTTAAACAACAAGCCTATTAAAAGAATCCACTTATCTTTAATAATCCACTTCCCTGTCACAAACTCTCTGCAACCTGCTTCTAACTTTCTAATTCCTTTCTTTCCCAGTTGGGACTTTCTTATGATAAGCTCTTCTTCATGCAAAAATGCTTTTCTTACTCTTACGGTATTTCTTTTCCTTCATACATATATATTTTTAGAATGTCTGTCCTTTATTCTGTCATATTCATTTCTAACTATGCGGCCTTTTTTTTTTTTTTTATCTCCTGGAGTGCTTACACTGAGGTAAAAGTTAACAGTCTTTTTCTTTGGGTCTATTGTATTCGGGCAGCTAAGTTGTTTCTTTAAGGTCACACACAAAGTTTTTCTCTGTCTCTAGGCAGGATTTCAAGGGTGAATAATTATTTTGAACTGAGCTACTTTTGCCGGAGTGATAGATAGTGATGAAGGTCGGAGGCCATTTGTGATTGCTGCAGCTGGGGTGCTTATCACAGTACCTGAATTCTGGCCAGTTTATTGTTGAGCAGAGCCAAGGACATTTAGACAAATTATTAGAAAGTTTATCTCCACGGACTCAGTTTCTTTTTATAGTCCTAATTCTTTTTATAGTCCTAAAAGAGTTCAGAGCCCTTCCCTTACATTTTCCCCCTAGGGATCATTCTAATAAGTTGGGCGTTACCCTCTGCCTCATAGCCAAAGGGTTCGGGCCTACATACATACAGCCTTAAGCAATTTAATAAAGTTAATGCCCAGAGATTACAGTCCTGACAAGTAAGCAGCCTGGCGTCACTATCTGGTGGTTTCTCCAATTTATCAATGAAAAGCAAAAGGGATGTCCAATGTGAACTTTAATTTCCAAAAAGTATCTTGCATTTAAGAGATCTTTTATGGATCAACCATTGTCACGGTGTCTCTCGTTTGACAGATCCAAAGACATCTGGTTTCCCCTCTGCCTTGGGGTAACATCATTTTGGAGTCAGTCCACTGAGGTGCTCTGTGACCTCACTTGGAAGCAGCAGACATATGGAGGATACAACAAGATTTGGGGCAGAGAGGTAAAAAGACCCCATCATGAAATAAATCTATGCTCAGCAAGGAGCCCTGAGCTCTTTTAGAGGAGGCTCCGGACACTATGTGAAAGGACAAAGTTTGACCACACCAGAGATCACCGTGTAGCCAAGAGATTTATTGGAGGGTCCGGTATGAAAGGAAGAAACAAAGAAAGAGAGAGAGAGAGAGAGACAGAGGGAGAGAGAGAGAGAGAGAGAGAGAGAGAGAGAGAGAGAGAGTGAGTAGGGGGAGAGAGAAAGAGGAATAAAGAAAGAGGGAGCACATGCGGGAGTCAAGGTTATATAGGAGCTTGGGGTTACGTATTTGGGGCTAATAGGCTAGGGAAAATGCCCTTTGAACGAACTGGCTAGGGTCCCAGAAGAGGGGGTCATTAGGCCAGGTAACTGGCTTGAGGTCAGCAGGGAATGTCCCTTTCATTGATTGGCTAAGGGGCACCAGGAAGGGGCAGGTCTCCCAGGTAAGTGACCAGGTACTTTGGAGGGGGGTGGCAGCTTAACCAGTGAGACCAGGGCCTTTCAGGAAACTCAGCTCATGGGGTTGGGGGAGTTCTGAAGTAAGAACTTAATTATCTAACACTACGTCTTTAGAAGAACACGGGCTCAGTGTGGAGAAAGCTAGGGGAGGAAAGGCCAGTGAGGTAGTAAGGGGAGTTAGGCGGCGAGTGCGGAAAACCTGGGCAGAGGCTTGCGGAGGGGAGTGGGCCTGCAGAGTGGCAGGAAGGACCGCAAGTCCAAGGACTTGGAGGGATGAGTTTTTATTAAAAACTGAGAACCATGAACAAGGCTCTCCTGGATGACCAAACTCTCCACCCTCACTGGGTCTTTATTATGGGTCTAGGAGAGGGTTCATTTAATTGTTTGCTTGATTCATTTTTAGTTGTGTGTTTTGTTTGTTTTGTTTGGTTTGTGCTGCTGGGCATCAAATCCAGGGCCAAGGACACCACATAAGAAACGAACACCCCCCCCCCCCCAATCTAACTTTCCAAACATTGAAAAGCTGCCATGGTTCTTCTAAACCAAGTTCCTGCTTTCTCCACTAGAGTAGTGTTGAGCTGTTGAGCACTGTAGACATAGCCAATTCTTACTATTTAACAGAGGAGACATATAGCCAATTATTACCATCAGCACATTTTTGGAGCACCCACCAGTAGGCTTAAAGAGAAAGGCAGTATTTTTGTAGGGTGATAAGAGTGGTTATGATCTACATTGCTTAGGTTCAAATTCCAGCCCTGCCCTAATCTAGCTACTTACCTTGGTAAGCTTATTTAATATCTCAGAATCATATATTTCTTATATGTAAAATCACACTAGTGATAATTCTTTTAACAATTATACTTTCAGGAGTATTTTGAACACAGACCTTAAAATACAATTAGTAGACTAGAGTTATAATTTGACACATTTTTATTGCCAATATTTTTATATGCATGATTTTATATTTAAAAGTAGGATAATTTTCAAGTCACCTCCACAGGAAGTTCTGTTATTCTACTTGATAAAAATTTCCAATACATGAAAACTTAGGAAATTTGCTTCTTGGGCTTAAACTTGAAAAGCAGAGATTCTCTGTGGGTCTTGGTGAGGGACGGGGTTGGGGTACAGGAAACATGCCAGTCAGCTGCAGCCTTTCCCTGCACAACCACCTTGCTTCAGCTGCTTTCTGGGTATGCAGGGGGAAGAGCCATGGCCTTGATAGGCACGTGGGAGCTTTTTTAGTATGTCCTAGGATCTTTTTAATATGGTTTCTCATTCTAGTAACAATGAGAAAATGTGCCATCCTTCAAATGTCAAAGTCCCCCAAAGGCACGTATATGGAAAGTTTGGTCACCCTGGAGAACTTTAAGAGGTGGGACCTCACGGGAGTTATTTAGGTTAATGGGGGCGTGCATCTGCAAAGAACTTCTCTCCTTTTTTTGCCCTGAGGTTTTGCTGTAATGCATTCCCACCAAAATGGTCCAACAACACCGTTCCTAAAGCAACCAACAGGCCAATCAGTCATGGACTGCAAACCGAACAAATCTTTTCTTGTTAAAAGTTATCCCAGGTATTTTGAAATAGAGATGGGAATCTAACAGAAAATAGTAGTCAATATTTCATTAAAGGAACCATAGCTGGCAGAGAGAAAGCTGTATAGATGGAGCCCTTGGATTTTTAAAGCCCGGCAAGAGTGCCCAGAGCAGCTGCGTATGTTACTGCAGTATAAATACATGTAACACACCTGTAGCCAATAGTTGTGGCGCATGCCTTGTAGTCACTGCTCTTGGGAGGCTGAGACAGGAGGATACCACAGATTTGAAGCCAGCCTCCGCTACTTAGTGAGGCTCTCAGGAACTTAGTGACATCTTGTTTCCAAATCAAATATAAAATATGTCTGAGAGTATATGCCAGAGGTAGAAAGTCTCTGGGTTCCACCCCCAGTCCAACCAAACCAAACCAAACCAAACCACACCACACCAAACCAAACCAAACAAAACCAAACAAAACCAAACCAAACAAAACAAAACAGAAACACTCCTGTAACATTCTAGAATGTGTCCTACTAAAAGCTGATGAGTTTAAAAATTAAATTTAAAGGTTTTCCTTCTTTTATACGGTAGAGATTCCAGAATAAAATCTCGGTAAGAGCACAGAACTTACCTGATACCTAAAACACACAGCCCAGGCATGAACGGGTACAAAAATGTTTCCCTGAACTCAGTTCCTGAGCCAAGGTGAACTTGTCTGGTTAATTAAGCATCTAACAAGGTTTTGTTAATGGATCCATCCCTTGCTGTCATCTTATGTTCAAAATATGTGCCTGGGCCAAGGAGTCCACATCCAGGCCATCAGGAGAGGCACGCTCTTTGCCTCAAAACTGGGGCACCAGCCAGGATTTTAGTGGACAAAACTAAGACACAAGCCGGAACTCCTCCAAGGCGTGCTGGCTTTGATCTGAGCCCAGTCACGGGAGCTCTTGCTGCACTTACCTCTTTGCTGTGGCTACTTTTTCCTCCTCACTTCTTTTCTCAACAACACTGAGCCATTTTTCATAGAGATTGAATGTGAATACACTTCCTTGGATGTCTCGAAGAAAATCCTTACACAGAAAAATAATATTGGTTGTGTGAAGAAAATGTAAGTATATTGGAGCAATTACAAAGAAAACACTGAATTAGGAATTTAGTTTAGTCCCCACTTCCCTCCACAGCTACACAAAATGTGACCCACACCGACATGGCTCACTCAGAAGCAGGTGTGTGGATTCATTCCAACTAAAACTAGAAGCAGAAAGAGCAGACGCAGACCCTGGAGAGAATAAAGGTACAGTCTCCCCTCACCCAAAACTCCCTCTGTAGGGATATTCAAGCAAACCAGTATAGACTGATGAGGCCAGGTGATGACTCAGCCTGAGTCTTCTTGGTTTTCAAAGAAGACTTAAGTATACACATTTTGCTTGTTTCTTTGGATGCTGTGCTTCTGATGCCCAGTCATGAAGGTTGTGAAACAAATGAACTTCACACAGCCCCGGCACTCATGCATGGGTCTTCAGCAAGGCTGGGCCTTTGCTCTTGAACTCTGTGTGCTCCTTGGGAGAACACTCATCGGAGCTTCATCTGTCATTTCTCTTAACTATGGAAAAACTCAACTCTCTGAACTTGTAGGCAACAGATTGTTGGCTGTCTGCCCAAGTTTCCAACTTGTTTCACTGGTCTTACTACATAGACCCAAACTCCCCTCATTGTAACTAGCTCAGGAAGTACCTCTAGGTAGCTACTGTGGTTATAATCCAGTAGCTGTTCACTCACAGTCATCCCGAGTGAGCTGCTGCTAATTCCAAGGCCTCATGTTGAGCATGGGGTCAAGTGTGGACACAAGTTTGCAGCCCACTGCATTATGGCATACAGTATTGCCATGGGGGTCACTTTCTCACAGGGGGTACCCACATGTGCAGAGAGAATCTGCTCCTACAGTGGCTGGCTCTGGAGGTTTGGGGGCGTGGAAGCACCTTTGTTTGATGGGACTAAACCTAAATGCCTTCAGAGTGGGTTCTCTCCTCTAGTCCCCTGGGCCCCAGTCCATTGTGGAGCTGGGTGGTGACTCTAGAATATGACCCAGGCAAAACTGCCCAGGGCGTTTGGTGCTGGACCACTGCTTACAGGAGCTCAATAGCAGATCCAGTGTGGCTCTGCCCGCACATTCATCTCTGGAGAGCAATCTCCCGTTATCTGAGAGGGTACTGTTAGTCAAAGATTGGGAAGTCTGGAGATGGGTAATTCTAAATCCTTCTGGAGAGTTCAGACACTTTTGTCGGTATAGCTCATAGAAAGCGCCATCTGCCCTGTTATGTGCACAACCAGGATGTCACAGGATGTCATGCTGTGGTCCCGGCACAGCTATGGTTGGCTGCAAGTATATATATATATATATATATATTTATATATACCTGTGGCCAGCAGTTCCTCATGCAGATGACCACTTACGGGAATACAGTAAGATCCAGGAAGAGATTCTAAGATGATTTCAAGAACCTGTTGGTCCTCATTACCACGTTACCAGGTTTCTATTTCGGCTGTTGCCACTACCAGAGGGTGATACAATTCTTTTTCTGTCAGGTTATTTCCTCTTGTAGAAATGTACCCAGGTGTTTTCTGTTTAGCAGCATCATCTCAAAACGTACCTACTTTTGGCATAAATCTATTGAATTTTCAGAATTGGAATACATTGTTGCTTCTGTACTCATGTGGCCTATGGGATTTAGAGAAGAGGTTCAGAGTGGCGGCTGGTCACTGTGTAAGTGAACTGTGGGCACTGGGTGAGCATGCCAATGCTGAGCGAGGCGGTAAGGAGGAGGGAAGGCACCAAAGGTGGCGGCCCTGCAACACTGCAGGGTAAGGTCTGGGAGGGGTGGCATGGTGATGGCACAGGCGGGTTTCGCTGGCCCTGAGCATCTTCTAATCCATTCTCAGACAAATGTTTTCTCATGTTGGACAAGTTCTATAACTAGGTTCCAAATTAAAAATGTCTTTTGGATACAAAAAGTATACAAATTAGTATGCCTTCATTAGGAAGGCATGAGGAAATCAAACGCAAGATGCTTGTTTTTGCAAACATTGTAGAGTGTTGGTGTATGACTTGAAATTTATGACTATTGATTGTTATCAACAAAATAATAAAAACTTGTTCCACTAGTATTATTATTGACTGTATTCTTATTTTATGGAGTGAGAAGATGGAAGGGTGGTATAATCACCCAGCACCTCAATCATGTCAAAAACGTTTATTTTACATCCATTATCTTACTTTCCAATCCTTACAGCTCCCTGAGACTTAGAGATTATGTTTTTCCTATTTTAGATATGAAGAGACCAGTGGTAAACAGTGGCCCCAGAGTGATCCTCTGGGAAAGTGGGTGTCAAGTCATCTTTCGGTGATGCCACTCTTTACAATGGTTCCAAAACATTCTGGAATCACTGCAGTTGGAGAATGGGAAACAGGCAGCATCCCAGACCCATGTCTTAGGTGCCAGCCCCAGAACCTCCAGCTCATACAGGTGAGGTCCCATGTGACTTAGTTTGGAAGGGTTCCCTAATCCTGAACCCTACAGTGACATGTCTTGATGACATTATGTTTCCACCATCCACTGCTTAAACTCAGGACCTCCTCCTGTCCTAGGAACCCCAGATGTGTGAGCTGCCTGGTGAACAGGTATGGTGGCGTGCTGAAAACATCCCAGTCCAGGACAGCATTCCCTGCCCCCCGCATCTCCCAGGACCCTCCCTCTCCCCTCCTCACCAGAGCCTCCCAGGATACTCCTCAGAGTGACAGAAGTCTCCTGGCTGCTGTCACTGCCTGTGGAGCACTCTCTGAAAACAGAACTGACATCTCCAAATATGTCGACACAATTTTTTTTAAGGTGTGCACTTTATTGAACTGGTCTCAAATCAGTGTAACAGGTAAGCCCTGGCTGCCTCCACACCTCAGCCCACTCCCAGGGAGACCAAAAGCCTTCATCCATCTCAAGTTGGGGGACAAAAAGTTGGGGTGCCTTGATGGCTGACCATTCAAAATAAAACAAAATAAAAAAGTATTAAGGTGAAGATTAAAAAAATTGGCATTACATAATTTACACACAAGCAATGCTGTCACCTTCCCTGTGTGGACTCAGGCGAGGATTGGGCCATCTTCCTTGAAGAGGAGTGGTGCGGCATTTGGGAGGGCGAGGGACTTCCTGTAACAATTCATCTCACTATTATTTGGAATGACTATATAAAAAAAGAACAATGTACAATCAAAGTCCTGGGCCACATTGTTGAACTTTGGGGATGCTCGCTCCAACCAACTGCTGTCACCTTCACTGTTCCAGTTTTTAAATCCTGAGTCAAAAGCGCCAAAACAAAAAAAAACAAAACAAAAAAAAAAAGGAAACAAATAAAGCCATGCCAATCTGATCTCGTTTTTTCTGCGCATTAGGTTTTGTCAAGAAAGGGTGTAACGCAGCTAAGTAACAGTCCGCCTAGAAGCATTTGCGGTGGACGATGGAGGGGCCGGATTCGTCGTACTCTTGTTTGCTGATCCACATCTGCTTGAAGGTGGACAGCGAGGCCAGGATGGAGCCGCCGATCCACACGGAGTACTTGCGCTCAGGGGGAGCGATTATCTTGATCTTCATCGTGCTGGGGGCCAGGGCTGTGATCTCCTTCTGCATCCGGTCGGCGATACCTGGGTACATGGTGGTGCCGCCAGACAGCACTGTGTTGGCATAGAGGTCCTTGCGGATGTCAGCGTCACACTTCATGATGGAATTGAAGGTAGTCTCATGGATGCCACAGGATTCCATGCCCAGGAAAGAAGGCTGGAAGAGCGCCTCGGGGCAGCGGAATCGCTTGTTGCCAATGGTGATCACCTGGCCATCAGGCAGCTCATAGCTCTTCTCCAGGGAGGAGCTGGAGGCTGCGGTGGCCATCTCCTGCTCGAAGTCCAGGGCAACATAGCACAGCTTCTCCTTGATGTCACGTACAATTTCCCTCTCCGCTGTGGTGGTGAAGCTGTAGCCGCGCTCAGTCAGAATCTTCATGAGGTAGTCTGTCAGGTCCCGGCCAGCCAGGTCCAGACGCAGGATGGCATGGGGAAGGGCGTACCCTTCATAGATGGGCACTGTGTTGGTGACCCCGTCACCGGAGTCTATCACAATGCCAGTGGTACGGCCAGAGGCGTACAGGGACAGCACAGCCTGGATGGCCACATACATGGCTGGAGTGTTAAAGGTCTCGAACATGATCTGGGTCATCTTTTCACGGTTGGCCTTGGGGTTCAGTGGAGCCTCAGTCAGCAGCACCGGGTGCTCCTCAGGGGCCACACGCAGCTGGTTGTAGAAGGTGTGATGCCAAATCTTCTCCATGTCGTCCCAGTTGGTGACAATGCCATGCTCGATGGGGTACTTGAGTGTCAGGATGCCTCTCTTGCTCTGGGCCTCGTCACCCACATAGGAGTCCTTCTGGCCCATGCCCACCATCACGCCCTGGTGCCGTAGGCGCCCCACGATAGACGGGAAGATGGCCCGGGGGGCATCGTCACCGGCGAAGCCGGCCTTGCACATGCCGGAGCCGTTGTCAACGACGAGCGCAGCTATATCGTCATCCATGGTGAGCTGGGTGGCGGGTGTGGACCGGTGGCGGCAGAGCGGCGAGGAAACTGTGCTCGTGGGGTGGACGCGATCTCGGCAGTCTATGTCGACACATTTTTCAAGGAGAAACTGCACAAGAGCAATCTGGGGCACAAAAGAGAAAAGATCATGCTATAAATCACATATCACAGAGGAGTCTCAGAGCTAATAAAAGTGTGAAATTTAGAATTCTGAGAAAAATTCAGTTAGTATAAAAAACAGTTTCCTCTAGAGGAAACAATTATACTTTCAGGAGTATTTTGAACACAGACCTTAAAATACAATTAGTAGACTATAGTTATAATTTGACACACTTTTTATTGCCAACACTTTTATATGCACGATTTTACATTTAAAGTAGGATAATTTTCAAGTCACCTCCACAGCAAGTTCTGTTATTCAACTTGATAAAAATTTCCAGTACATGAAAACTTATGAAATTCGCTTCTTGGGCTTAAACTTGAAAAGCAGAGATTTTCTGTGGGTCTTGGTGAGGGACGGGGTTGGGGGACAGGAAACGTGCCAGTCAGCTGCAGCCTGTCCGTGCACAACCACCTTGCTTCAGCTGCTTTCTAGGTATGCATGGGGAAGAGCCATGGCCTTGATAGGCATGTGGGAGCTTTATTAGTATGTCCTAGGATGTTTTTAATATGGTTTCTCATTCTAGTATCAAAGACAAAATGTGCCATCCTTCAAATGTCAAAGTCCCCCAAAGGCACATGTATGGAAAGTTTGGTCACCCTGGAGAATTTTAAGAGATGGGACCTCACGGGAGGTATTTAGGTTAATGGGGGCGTGCCTCTGCAAAGAATGTCTCTGCTTCTTTGCCTGAGGTTTTGCTGTAATTCATTCCCGCCTGCCGTGAGGCATGGCCGGTGCTGGGGCCTCTGAGGCCGGGATCGGAGCCTGCTGAGGGGTTAGACTGGAACTGGGGCCAGTGAGGCCGGCATCGGAGCCTGCCTTGAGGCAAGGCCGGTTCTGGGGCCTCCGAGGCCAGGATAAGAGCCTACCGAGGGGTTAAGCCAGTGCTGGGGCCAGAGAGGCCGGCATCAGAGCCTACTGTGAGGCAAGGCCAGTGCTGGGGCCTCCGAAGCTGAGATCGGAGACTGCCTTGAGGCAAGGCCAGTACTGGGGCCTCCGAGGCCAGGATAAGAGCCGGCGGAGGGGTTAGGTCGGTGCTGGGGCCAGCGAGGCCCGGATCGGAGCCTGCCTTGAGGCAAGGCCGGTACTGGGACCTCCGAGGCCAGGATAAGAGCCTGCCGAAGGGAGAGACCGGTACTGGGGCCAGCGATGCCGGCATCGGAGCCTGCCATGAGGTGAGGCCAGCATCGGAGCCTGCCATGAGGCATGGACAGTGCTGGGGCCTTCAAGGCCGTGATCGGAGCCTGCGGAGGGGTTAGACCAGTGCTGGGGCCAGTGAGGCCGGCATTGGAGCCTTCCGTGAGGCAAGGCCAGGACTGGGGCCTCCAAGGCCAGGATAAGAGCCTGCCAAGGGGTTCGGCCGGTGCTGTGGCCAGCGAGGCCGTAATCGGAGTCTGCCTTGAGGTAAGGCCAATACTGGGGCCTCCGAGGCCAGGATAAGAGCCTGCCGAGGGGTTAGGCCGGTGCTGGGGCCAGCGAGGCTGGCCCCGGAGCCTGCTGTGAGGCAAGGCTGGTGCTCAGGCCTCCGAGGCCGGGATCGGAGACTGCCTTGAGGCAAGGCCAGTACTGGGGCATCCAAGGCCAGGATAAGAGCCTGCCAAGGGTTTAGGGCAGTGCTGGGGCCAGCAAGGCCGGCATCGGAGCCTGCCTTGAGGCAAGGCTGGTACTGGGGCTTCCTAGGCCAGGATAAGAGCCTGCTGAGGGGTTAGGCCAGTGCTGGGGCCAGTGAGGCCGGCATCGGAGCCTGCCGTGAGGCAAGGCCGGTCATGGGGCCTCCGAAGCCAGGATAACAACCTGCTGAAGGGTTAGGCCGGTGCTGGTCTAGCGAGGTCAGCATCGGAGCCTGCCGTGAGGCGAGGCCAGCATTGGAGCCTGCCGTGAGGCATGGCCAGTGCTGGGGCCTCCTAGGCCGGGAGCGGAACCTGCTGAGGGATTAGGGCCAATGTCCAGCATCGGAGCCCGCCGTTAGGCTAGGCCACTCCTGTGGCCTCCAAGGCCAGGATCGAAGCCACCTGAGGGGTTAGGCTGTTGTAGGGGCCAGTGAGACCAGAACAGGGGCCTCCCATGAGGCAAGGCCGCTGCTTGAGCCAGTGAGGTCTGGATCAGTCCACTGAGTAGCCAGGCCACTACTGGGGCTGTCAAGAGTGGGATCGGTACTTGCAACGCAGCATGCACAGGGAAATATCGCAGAAAATATAAATCAGATGCTTCTCTTAATCTGCAATAACTAGGAGGAAAGGGGCAACAGGAAGAGGTTGAGCTATAGAAAGGGCCCTATAGTGAAGCAACTAATGTGACCAATCAGAGGGTATGTAATAGTGGAGGATGGAGCCTCTTTAAAACGCAGGAGGTACATAAACAAATGCATCAAAGTTAATCACCAAAGAAGTGTGGGATGAAGGGAGGGGGAGGGAATGGGATGGGGGCTTGAGGAGGGCTAATTGGATGATGTGTGCTTGTATATCCTCTCAAGTCTTATACTCCAATGTGATTGATATATGACAATGCACCAATTTAAAAAATAAATAAATTTAAAAAAAAGATTGTCAGCAGAGATGAAAGGAAGAAATAGCCAAAAAAAAAAAAAAACACCCATTCCTCACTGCCTCTATGGAGGGGAGATCACAGGGTGCTAAACCATAGTCATTACATTCTAAATAGCTCACTGTCACCCCAAACTCCAAATGTCTGCTCAGCAAAATGTTCATACCAGCTATTCAGTCCTAAAGTTCATTATTCATAATACAAGAATGGTTTTGATCAATTTTTAATACCTGGGAGCAAAGAGACAAAGGATAACATTTCTTACAACATGAAATTCATACTTCAGTGTCCAGGAATAAAGTTTTACTAGAACACAGGCAGGTTCATGTGTTCATGTATGAGCCATGGCTGCTTTCACACTAAGATAGCAGGGTTGGCTATCTAAGACAAAGACCGTGTATGGTCTGCAAAGGCTAAAATACCTGCCATATGGCTCTTTACCAAAAAAGGTTTGCCTGTTCCTACACTAACAATCAAGTATTCGCAAACCTCAACAAGACTTGTCCCATAAGCTCGGGAATTCCCCTTAATCTAGAGAAGGCTACTTCTCTGAACATCGCTGGAATTCCTGTTGTGGTGCTGAGTCCACTGATGAGGTAAGTGGGCTGGAGTGCACCCGGAGGCATGTTTGCATCATAAGGAAGCCTAGGACCAAAACAGGCCACAGTGCTAGTGGAGTGCCAGAAGCTTGCGCTAATCATGCCCCGTCCAGAGCTACCACACATAAGTCTTGGATAATACACTTACAAACCACTTTCAGAGTTAAGGAGTAAAACCTAATGCAGAAATCACACTGAAGAATGGACACATTCCATCATCTCACTATAGAACAAAGGTTGATGAATCTAACTTACCTGAGGTGTTTCCAAATTACATCAAATCTATTTTCAGACAATACAATTAAATTACCTTCAGGTAGTTTAGTTCCCTCACCACCTGATTTCAACTGCAAATCAACTTTCTTCTCCCTACCTTTCTCTCCCCTCTCCATCCCTCCTCTTCTTAATCTTTCTGCATAACCCTTTCTGCCACCTGACATGCTATTTTTTTTCTTTATTCAGTTATCCCTCTCCTCATAAGAAAATAAGGTAATAGAGCAGAGATTTCTGTTTTTCTCCTTTTGTTCATGCCTGTACTAGAGTCTCATGATGTTGGGTTGAACTTCTGGAATGAATCAATTAACAACAGTGGACAGCTACGAGAAAATCCCATATATGGCTGTCATGGTCTTACTTAGAAAATTCGACTATGATTTTCCATTATAATATGTTCATTTTTATTTTTATTTATTTATTTGCTAATACTGGGGGTGGAACCCAGGGGCTTTCTACCTCCGGGCTATGCTCCCAGACCTATTTCATACTTTATTTGGAAACAGGGTCTCACCAAGTTACTGAGAGCCTCACTAAGTAGCTGAGGCTGGCTTCGAAACTGTGCGATCCTCCTGTCTCAGCCTCCCAAGTACTGGGATTACAAGCATGTGCCACCACGCCCGGCTTCCATTATAATATGTTTAAACCATAAAAATTCTGAGATAGGTAGCCCAAGAAAACACTAAAAAAGGTTTATATGAGTAATAATTCAGTTGTGTTTCACACGTTTCATTGAGTGTTTCTATATCCCACATTGGAAAAAAAAAAAAAAAAACAGAAGGATGAGTAGATGAACATAATCCTAGAGCAGAGCACAGCAAAACCAAAATGCTCCCCTATGAGAAGTCCACAGCACAATTAAAAAAAAAAATCTGTCAGGTTACCTGAGCTAGAGAAGCCTGAGGATTACCGAGTAGATTTTTGAATGAGCGCCTGGTAATCCATCTGAGTTGGTGACAGAAGGAGGTGGGATAGGCAATGTCCTTGGAGGTAAAGCTCTTCTTCTTCTTTTTCTGACCAATCGAGAGTTGCTCTAAACTATCTTTTGTTTCTCTGTAGAAAGAGGAGTTGGCGTAAAACTCAGCTAAGTTTTCTATGATTGTCTTTTCTTTTTTGGCAAGGTCTTCAATCTGATCATAGGCTTTGGAATAAAAGTCGACAAAGAAAGGAAACATTATTAACAGATAACAGATGATTTAACCCAGTTTTCTGTGATTCCCCCCCTTCTTTTAGATAACACTGAGGTGTTATATAAAGCTTGAAGGTAAAATAGTTTTTCCCTTCTTTAGACATTAGAAAAACACAATTGAGCTGAACTTCTCACAATGTTTTGGGCCCAAATTCTTAAAATAAACTTCTTACCATATATATCTATAATTCTTAACATAAAAATCTGGATTTTGCTTTTCTATTATGTTCAAATGTATAAACTGCTCTGTTTTTTACTTTATTTATTTATTTATTTACTATTTATTTGGTGGTACTGGGGTTCCTGGAAACCCTTCTACCTCTGGTTACACTCCCAGACCTATTTTTATATATTTTTATTTGGAAACAGGGTCTCTTAAGCCAGCGCATCTGGCTTCGAACCTGCGCAATCCTCCAGTTTCCACCTCCCAAGCACAGGGATTACAAGCATGCGTCACCATGCCGGCTTTATGTTTCTTATTTTAAAGATACTATAAAGAACCAAGCATGATGGCACATGCCTTTAATTCCAGTCCTTGGGAGTCTGAGACAGGAGGATTGCAGGTTTAAGGAGAGCCTCAGCACTTAGTGTGCTGGAGCCAGCCGGGTTCCAAAGAGAGGCATGAGGATAAAAGATTTTAACTCTCAAGAATTTGATTCCAAGAATTTTTAATTCTAACGTGGGGGGAACGCCACCCTACTCCTGAATTGATACCTCTATTGGCCGATCTCTGCTTGCTCCTTGGTCAATATTTCCTACTGGCTGACCCCCGATCCTGGGCCAATATTCCCTATTGGGCCAACAACAGGTTTATTTCTCTTGAGGTATTTATACAGTTGCAGGTCAATCAATATCCTTGTGCCATCACCACCTGATCTTCTCTCAGAACTTTTACATTGAACATTCTATGACCCCAAACCTTGTTGACTCTGGGCAAAGGACAGTCAACTGAGTCAGAAATATTCTTTTAGGGGAAAACCTTAATAGCTTCCCACATTAGTGAGGCCCTCAGCACCTTAAAATTAAAAATAGACCTGCGGGTAAAGTTAAGAGGTAAAATGCCCCTGGGTCTCTGTCTCTGTCTCTGTCTCTGTCTCTGTCTCTCTCTCTCTCTCTCTCTCTCTCTCTCTCTCTTTCTCTTTCGCTCTCTCTCACACGCACACACACACACACACACACACACACACATACTATAAACAATGGTATTTATTTTTAATGGAAATTCCCCTTACAACTGACTGTATTATATAAATACTCATCAATGAAATTAACTAAAAAAACCACTTGCAATACTCATTAACAACTAAGCCTATCTTCTCTTGACTAGAATCAGAATATTCATAACTGTAATTGCACAAAGCCTTTTTATTTTTTTGCTTGGTAAAGCTTAAACAATTATTTTCCTCAAAAACTATTCCGATTGATAAATTAAGATGTTTGCAGCCAGGCGTGGTGGCTCACACTTGTAATCCCAGCATTTGAAAGGCTGAGACAGGAGGACTGTGCATGTTTGAAGCCAACCTCAGCTACTTAGTGAGGCCCTTTACAACTCAGTAAGACCCTGTTTCAAAATTTTAAAAAAAAAATGGGGCTGGGCTGGGGGTGTTGCCCAGAGGTAGACTGCTCCTGGGTTCCATCCCCAGTACCTTAAAAAAAAAAAGTATGTCTATATAACTTGCAGATTGAGTGGTCTGAGCATAACAAACAATAGATATTCTAAAACTTAGAGAAATGAGAGTTCTGAGGAGGAGAAAAAGTAGAGCAAAATACTGGCATTTCAACATTAAGGTTTAAATATGATAAATAAATGTGGCATTAGGGAGATGGGATGGCATACTATCCAGATATTAAAATATGAATTTGCTGTGGAATGACACAGCACCATGTTTTAATGAGTCAACACTTTGCTCATCTTCAGCTAAATCTGTGACTCCACAAGACACACATACCATCATGGTCTTCTCTGTTTAATACCACAGCAGAGGAGTCTCCATTAATGATGTCCAGGAAGAAGTCTGCAGGGTTATTGTAGGGCTCACAGCGGTAACCTACGAAAGAAAGCAACCTAAAATTACAACTTCATGTTCTTGGGAGAAAAAAAGAGGACTCACATACTTAGGGAGAGGAAGGGGAGGTGAGGGAAGGGAGAATCTAATAACTTCCCCCTCGTCTTTTTGGTCTTTTTCCCCCTAATTTATCCTTTCCTCTTATATATTTCATTAACAACAAAAAATATTCCAAACTAATCTTGGACTCTTTGGAACATACTACATTTGTCATTACCCAGCCTAAATAATAAGACCCAACCAGCTACCAATATATATGGTGTGGTGTTTATCAGGACTTCTTCAAATATCTAAATCTGGGTCCAAGAAAAAAAAATTAACTGTTCAGTGCTATGCATGTTAGAAATTATTGCTTTCCGCATTCTAAACTCAGAGGTCCAAAGGCTGCCATAATTCCAAATAGAGGAGAAATACCTAGAGCAGCATCCTCAAGGGAATGTGACCTTCACAGCATACCTGAGTCTGACCTCAGCTTCTTGTAGCACAAACATCTAAAATTGGCCTGAAGTCTAACTCTTACGTTCATCTCCCCTGGGTGCCCCAGACCCACATATACTTGATTATTTTTATTTTTATTTTTATTTTTTTGTGGTACCAAGAATGGAATCCAGAGGTTTTCTACCTCTAGACTACACTCCCTAATTTATTTTCTATTTTATTTGGAAATAGGGTCTCAGTGAGTTGCTGAGAGCCTCACTAAGTAGCTGAGGCAGGCTTAGAACCTGTGTGATCCTCCTGTCTCAGCCTCCCATGTGCTGGGATTACAAGTATGTGCCACCATGCCCGGCTACTTCATTATTTATTTATTTATTTATTATTTATTTTTGGCGGTAGTGGGGTTCCTAGACACCTCGGGGCTATACTCCCAGATTAAATGACAGGCATTAAAAAAACTTTTTTAAAAGATATCTAGTGAATATTTAAAACTGTATTTGGGTTTGTGAATTTGGCTTGTGAAACCAACACATTTATTACTGAACTTTCAAGGAAAAGGCACCTTAACTGGGAAGTAAAACAAACATATGCTCAGTACACTCACACACAAACACACACACACACACACACAAACACACACACATGCTCACGCACATGTACACATACACGTACATGCACACATGCATACTCAAATAAAACAGCAAAAGGAAAGACACATAACCAGGAAGCAAGTTCTGTAAAGTAAAGAAAAATTCTGGCACTGAACTGACCAAATATGGTTAAGAGCTATGGAACCCAAGGTATATTTATGCAAAAGCCAAAGAGCACAGCACAACTGCTGACCCTCTCTGCTCCCTCCCAGGGTTCTAGGAGTGAAGGATCTACTGCATGAGAAAGGCAACCACACCTGCTGATGAGAAGTTCTCCAAGGCCTCCTGTGCGGGCCCATGGAACATTAGTTTTCCTGCGGCCAATAAGGTAAGACTATCGAACAGCTTGAAGATAGAATATCGAGGCTGATGAATAGAGAAGATGATTGTTCGTCCATGTTTAGACATCCTACATTAGAAGACAAATCAAATTAAAAATGTCATTAAACATCTAAACTCTGCAATTCTTGATAAAGTATTTTATTTATTCCTGCTGTTACATCATTTGTTTTCAGTTCAACTTAATTTTCTCTTACTAACGTCTCATGTCATCTTACATGATCTATTTGTTAGCTGGGGAACCTAAAGTTGATATTTTCTTAAAAAGACTAGGGCAACTAACTGGTAGTAAAGCTCAGCGGTAGAGGTTATTCTTAGAATGCATAAGATTCTGAGTTGAATTCCAAAAGGAAAGAAAAGGAGAGGAGAGGAGAATGTTTACTGATCATGCAGATTTCTGGGCAATCTTCCAACACACTGAATTAAACTCTCTGGGGATAGGTACAAGGAACTCATATTATCAAGTATCCCAAGTATCTGTATGTACAATTAAATTTGGAAACCACTTACAGACAGAAATTAAGAGAATGGTCATATGCCCAATTCTCATTGATCACCTAAGTCTTCTGGTTCTTTAGGAATTGGTTTTTATTCTTCCTCCCTGATAATACAATTACTATTACTAAGGACATGTTATGCGTTTGCTAAATGCTTTAGAGATCATTTGATTTCAATTTTCACTGCCAGTGTAAGGTAGTTTCAAAATTTTTCCTCCTTTTTACCGATCAGGCTTAAAGGTCAAGAAAGTGGCCAAGGGGCCACAGTTCCTAGGCAAAGTTGGGTTTTGATTTCTGGTGTCATTCCATGGCATAAACAATGTTAAACTATCTATTCACAGGGGTTATTGCTATGAACAGAGGAGTCAAAGGTTAAAATCACTTTTCAAAATTGTTATTAGCCAGATGTGGTGGTGCACACTTGTAATCTCAGCATTTGGGAGGCTGAGACAGGAGACTCAAAGTTCTCAGAAGGTCTCAGATACTTAGTGAGGCCCTCCATAATTTAGAGAGATCCTGTTTCAAAGTAAAGAATAAAAAATAGGACAGGGGGTGTAGCTTGGGGGTCAAATACCCCTGGGTTTCATCCCTAGACCTGCCAAAACAAAAAACAACAACCAAAAAAACAACTTATTAAGAATCTTATGAGTGTTTGGGAAGCAGAAACACGAGGATCACAGTTCATGAACAGCCTCAGCTACTTAGTGAGCCCCTCCACAACTCAGTGAGACCCTGTTTCAAAAATAAAAAGTCTAAAAAATAGGGTTAGATGTGTAGCTCATAGGTACAATGCCCCTGGGTTCCATCACCAGTCCTGGAAAAAAAAAAAAAAACTTATGAGAAAAATAACTATTGTAAGCATTTGATAGCACCTACTATTCATCAACATGTGTCCAAGGGTGTGCAACCTCAAAGAAAATCAGGCCAGAAGATCAATAGTTTCAATACAGTGTGAGATATAAATATCTAAGGGCTCCTTGCAGCAAAATAGAAGAATTATAGGCCAATCTGAGGATAATAAATAGAATGTCAAAAGGTCCAACAGGAGTGAAAGAAGGAAAAGGTATTCAAGGTGTAAGAACAAGGTGAGCAAAGTGTGAAACTAAACAGTCTATTTGGAAAACTATCAGAAGCTCAATCTACAGAGAAAGGAGTGTGCGATTGTGCGTGTGTTTGTGTGTGTGTGTGTGTGTGTGTGTGTGTGTGCGTGCGCGCGTGTGTGTGTTGGTGTTGAGTGAAGAATCTCATTAAGAGACTGCAGAAAAACAGGCCCATGATGAATCCTTCACTCAGACTGGAACTTTACTGGGTAGGAAGCAGGGAGCTGGCAAGGACCTGGAGCGGGATGTGGGACAGCATGAAGGCCCTGCCGCTCAGAGTGCGGTGTGAGGGGCAGGGGCGTCAGTGTCAGTATCTCCTCTTAGAATCTCCTGTGGAGAATCCTGGACTCTACTTCAGGCCTATGGAAGAGGCTCTGCACTTTAACCAGACGCCAGGTGATAAGTCTGCACAGTGGTGCTTGAAAAGAACTGAGCAGAACGCTCTGCGTGAGGCCAGATGCTTGTGTACTACACCAGACAGAACAAAGGAAATAGTCATGAGAGTCTGCACCAGTCAGCCATCATTTTCTAATGAACACTCTTAACAGAGTTAAAGGTAATAAAAATGTCATGGATATATTCGTAACAAAACCTTAACCGATCCATAGCCTGGTGTCTTTATGTGCAGCGGACATCCTAGCCTTACAGCATCTAAAACCCCATCATCTTTCTGATTCTTCCCTCCTAAAATAAAGTCTTGCTCACAAGACCGTGGGCAACAGAGAAAGCAAGGCAGTGATAGAGAGGGGAAGTCAGGAAGCTACTGTGTTTGGCAGCTTAGAAAATGAGACAGGAGTTTCCAAGGGTGATGGACAGAGGCAGAGGCCAGAGAATTTGGAGACTAGTTGGACTAAACAATTCAACTAGTTGACTGAGAAAATGAACAAATATATTGATAAAATGGTAGTTGAATCTTTCACTGTATGATGTTACTTATAAAAACTAGAAACAGCAAAGACTCAAAATAAGTTGGAGGTCTAAGATTGGAGACAAAATATTACTATGAACTCTGGGTTTGGTTTGTTTGGTGTTTTTTCTTTTTTGTGGTGTTGGGGATTGAATTCAGGGGCATACTGCTAGGCATTGAAGTCCGGGGCACACTACACATACCCTAGCCCTATTTTTATTTATTTATTTATTTACTTACTTATTTATTTATATTTGGGGTTTTGGGATGGAACCCAGGAGCATTATACCTTCATATATCCCCAGCCAAATTTTTTATTCTTTACTTTGAAATAGGGTCTCACTAAGTTGCAGAGGGCCTCACGAAGTACCCAGATCCTCCCATCTCAGCCTCCCAGGTATGGAGATTACAAGTGTGCACCACCACGCCCAGCTCCTATTTTATTTTTTATCTGGAAACAAGATCTTGCTAACTTGTTGAAGCTGTCCTCAAACTTGTGATCCTTCTGTCACAGCCTCCTACATACTAGGATTACAGGTATATACCACCAAGCCCAGCTATCTATATATTACCTGTGTGTGTGTGTGTGTGTGTGTGTGTGTGTGTGTGTGTGTAATGTGTTTTTCCTAGGTCTATAAAACACCTAGAAGCAACGCTACTCCAAGAGCAGTGAGCACACTACACAACCAGATTATTCCTCGCAGAAACAGCTCATCCAGGCACAGTACAAAGCAAGACTGGAACATCCGAGTAACCAGAAAGTAAAGAATTTTTGAAGAATGATTAGGGAGATGTCAAAAAAAAAAAAAAAGGCACATTGAAATGGCTTCCACTGGCCAAGCAGGGTTAATCAGATCATTACATAGTGACTAACAGATTATCACCTATTGTACAAAATGGGAACTGAATAGGAGAGGAGGGAACTCTTCCTTTCATAGAATGTCCAGCACTGCATGTTAGGCAGCCACCCCGAGACCGAGCAGGAGCTATTAGCACACTAAAGCTGGTGGGAGAGATGAGGAATGGGACAGCCCCACAACACACCATTGTCTCCCCCCAACAAAATGCTAATCAAGTACAAAAGGGAAGGAGTCCTTCGCAGCAGAGCAGCCCAGCATCTCATCATCTCACCCAGTAACAGGTGAGATGATGGAGGTTCACACCACCTGTTGGGGTGCAGGCCCAGGTGTGGCACCCAGGAGCACACAGCAGCAGCTCCTGGCCCCAGTCAATACCTGGCACACAGTGATCCAGCTAAGGCCACCCCAGGACATGGACTGGGACGTGCAAGGACACACTCACAAGGGAAAGACTGAGGAGGTGTTACAGATTAGGAAAAAAAAAAAAACTAGAAAAGATATTTTTCTGCAGAGGATCCTGAGACAGAAGAGCGACAGCCTGGAAACTGGTGATGTTTGACTGGAGTCTGAGGACTCCATGGTTGGGAAGCCATCCTCATGGTCCTCCTCACTGGAAGGCTGATGCGATGGGTTGTCCTCGCTCCTACAAGTGTTCACTACGCAGTGTTTAGGGGTGCCAAGCATCAAGCTGGAAGAATCCTATGCAAGACTGAAATGGGGGGCAGCAAAGACAGCAGAGTGTGTCAAAGGTGGGGAGCCAGGCGAGGGCAGAGAGAGTTCTCTGCTTTGCTCTTGGAGCTGCCCTGTCAGCTTGAGGTTATTTTTATTCATTTTTGAGAAGTTGTTCAAAACTAAACTTTTGAAATTTCTCCTATAATCATTCCTGCCACAGTCTCCTTTCTTGATAAAGGAGATGTCATTGTTTTGGCTTCATTCCTCTGCTAGTTGAGGCCCACTCCTCAGGAGTGCGTGTCTCGGTCCTCACAGCCCAGGTCCAGTTCCCGGGCCCTTCCAGTTGATTTTGCCTTGAAAACGGGCACAGGATCCCTGCTCCAGCTCCCCGTGGGTATCCTACTCCAGCCCCAAGACCCTCATGGCTCCTTCCTGTATCTGCTCTCAACCTACCCAGCTGCACAGCCTCCCCACAGCCACAGCACTGCTCTGACACTCTCAGGATCCCTCCATGGTCCTCAGTGACAGAAAAGGACCCACTTCTCACAGCAGCCTGCGAGGTCTGTGTAGCTGCCACCAACTCAGCGCAGCTTGTGTCAATTCTAACTGTGATGACTGAACCCTGGCCTCCCCAGAACTCACAGGCTTAAGTCCTAACCCCATGGCCTCAGAATGGGGCTACATTTGAAGACAATCTTCAAGAGGTCATGAATAACAAAAGTATCACTGAGCAGATGTCCACTTAAGAGATTAGGACATGGGCACAGAGGGAGAGGGTGGCCAACCACAGGCCAGTGAGACAGGCCTGGGAAGAAACACCCGTGGATACCTCGACCTCCATGTTCAGCCTCCAGGGATGGATGGAAGGTAATTTTTGCCTCTATACCGCGGGCAGTGGTGGAGTGATGATAGTAGCCATCCCCATTCTCCTCAACTCACTGGGTCCTTGCCCCTCTGGAGTCTCTGATGCTCTGCCCACACACCTCAGGCATGCTCTGCCTTGGGACCACTGCCTGCTCCTTCCAGCTAGAGGTCTCTTCTGCCAGGGAGAGCAGGCCTCACTCCCTCTCTCCCAGCTAGCAGGTACACACTTGAGCTCTTCTCTGAACCCCCTGCTGTTTCCACCAGCTCCCCACCCCCACAGCCTTCCTTCCTGAGCTCTTGTTTCATCTTGCTTGACAACACTTTGATGTTCACTGGTTGCTTCCCTCTAACAAAGAAGGAAGAAATTTTGCCATTCACTTCTGAATCCCCTGTACCAAGAATACCAGGTACAAGAAGTGATCAGATGTTAAATAAATAACAGAACTGTAAGCCCAGTTTTGGGGAGGTTGAGACAGGAGGATTGCAGGAGCAAGGCTAGCAGCAACTTAGTGAAACCCTGTTTCCAAATAAAAAATAAAATATGGCTGGAGGTGTAGCCTGGCAGAATATTCCTGGGTTCAATCAACACACACACACACACACACACACACACACACACACACACACACACAGAAAAGTAAGAAAGAAATAGCCAGGCATGGTGGTGTATACTTGTAATCTTAGTACTTGGGAGGCTGAAACAGGAGCATCCAGGTTCGCAGCCAGCTTCAGCTACTTACTGAGGCTCTTCCCAACTTAGTTAGGCCCTGTTTCAAAAAATAAAGAATTACAAATAAGGCTGGGGGTGTAGCTCGAAGGTAAAATGCCCCTGGGTTCTGTTCCCAGTACCACAAAAAAAGAAAGAAAGAAAAGAAAAAAGGAAAGAAAAGAGAGAGCAATGTTCTTGATGCACTTGCACTCAGCTTTTCAAGAGTAAAAAGACAGCATTTGCTGTGCTTGAGTCTAAGCCAGTTGTGGGCTCATCCAGGAACAAGATGGAAGGATCAGTGATCAGCTCCATTGCGATGCTAGTCCTTTTCCTTTCTCCCCCAGACACACCACGGAGAAACTGAGTTCCAACCTAAAACGCAAATCACTGTCATTATCAACAGGAACAACCATGATCACTATCATTCAGCCCGTCCTGCTAGAGACATGTTAGCTCTTGATTCTCACTCTGCACAATAGCAAGTAAAGGAATACCTGGGAGAAGGAGTCAGTTTCCCTTTACCAGATGCACTGGGCAAAACTACCAAGTGTGTAACCTGAGATGAGGTCCATGCTTTTAATGGTTCTATAGGTTCCTTATCCTGTCAAATATAGAGTTTAAAATAGTAAGTTAAAACTGGGTGTGGCGGCACATACTTGTAATCCCAGCACTTGGGAGGCTGAGACAGGAGGATCGCAGAATCACAGCCAACCTTAGCTACTAAGGCCCTTTGCAACTTAGTGAGATCCTGCTTCAAAATAAAGAATAAAATGTGGGGCTGGGTTTGGCTCAGAGGTAGAATGTGTCTGGGTTCAACCCCTAGTACCAAAAAAATAAATAAATGAATAGCGAGTTAGAAGCTGAGCATGGTGGCATACGTTTGTAATCCCAGCATTTGGGAGGCTGAGACAGGAGGATCACAGTTCATGGACAGCCTCAGCTACTTAGTGAGGCCCTTTGCAACTCAGTGAGAACCGGTTTCAAAATAAAAAAAAATAAAAAATAGGGCTGGGGGTGTAGCTAGGAGGTGGAATGCCCCTGGGTTCAATCCCCAATACCACACACAAACAAATAGCAAGTTAGAATATGAGCAGAAATGGCCCTGATAGAGTGAGATCACAGGATAAAACAGGAGATAAATACAGGAGAGGAAAAAGGAAAGCATCTCTAATAATTTATTAGTCACCTAACAAACCCCTCTTCACAAACTATCTACACCAAATGTCCCCAGTGGACTTATAAGAAGTGGGGGACCTTGGAGCCATATTATATATAATACCAAATATACCACATTAACACACTTTCAATCAACAGAAAGCTTTCCAAATTGATGCTGCCCACTTTCTAACTCACTGCAGAATTCCCAATTCATCCTTTCAGACAAATCCAGAAGGTGGGATATTCCACAGAGCACTGGCTTAATCTTTTCAACCAGTCAATTTCAGCATGTGTGCCAAGAGGAGTTAGAAGGCTTTGGGGTGGCAGGAAGTAGAAAACAATTCTGAAATTCAAAGTCTCCAAAGAGATAATAATCACCGGCTACTCATGACCCTTGGCTGTATCCCATTAATAACTGCACAGTAAGAGAAATTTGGAGACAGTCTGAGGAAGATGAATGAATGTGGGCTTGACAGAGCTGATGACATGAAGACTTTTGTTCATTGATAATAATATTACAGTTAGGTAGCCAAATGTCCTTTTTCTTTTGTTTTTATGTTTATTTACTTATTTATTTGGTGCTAGGGATGAAGCCCAGGGCCTCACACTTTGCAAAAGCATATTCTACCACTGAACCACACACTTAGCCTCTTGGCTTTGTGTTTTGCAGGTGCATAATGACTTTTTAGGGACAAAGTAAGATATAATTTTCTTTAAAATACTTCAGTAAGAAATGGCTATTAAGATTATGGGATAAGCCAGGCATGGTGGCGCACGCTTCTAATCTCAGCATTTGGGAAGCTGAAACCCAGAGGATCGCGGTTCGCGGACAGCCTCAGCTACTTAGTGAGGCTCTTTGCAACTCAGAGAGACCCAGTTTCAAAATAAAGAATAAAAAATAGGGCAGGGAGTATAGCTCAGAAGTCGAATGCCCCTGGGTTCCGTCCCCAGACCCGCAAATAAATAAATAAATAAATAAATAATAAAAAGATTATGGGATAAGATGCTAACTACTGAGAAATCTAGGTCTATTAGAGCCAGGCATGGTGGTGCACACTTATAATTCCAGTACTTGGGGGGCTGAGACAGAAGGATCTGAGGTTCAAGAACAGCCTCAGTAAGTAGTGAGACTCTCATCAACTTAACAAGACCCTGCTTCAAAAATAAAAATACAATAGGCCTGGGGATGTAGCTTGGAGATAGAATGCCCCTTGGCTCAATCCCCAGTAACACAACAAAAATTGTTAGTAATTATTCTCTTATGTTAAGTATCTCATAATCATATCATTATAGCGGTCGATTTTCTCTATATTTTTCAAGTTTTATTTAAAAGGTCAAAATTATCTCAGTCAATGAAATTACATGAATTCTTAGAAGTTAACAACTGCCTTTGTACATGTTCCCTGGAAATCCAAATGAACCATTTAGAGAAATGAATGCTTAAAGGTTAAGAACAGGACTGGAGATGTAGCTCAGTGGTAGAGCACTTGCTCTGGATTCACTGACATTACAAAATCATCATCATCATCATCATTGTAAAAGAAAGTACCTTGCTGGAAAGACAAAATCAAGCAAATAAACATAGCTAAAGCAAAGAAAACTCCATTATTCAAAAAACAACAATAAGTGGTTAATGGTAGCATTTCAGAATTATTCTTCCAAACAAAATATAGCAAAATACACCTTACATAAAAGATTGTCAGCAGGTAGCACGCCAGACCCCTGGATAAACCAGGCACAGTGAGACGCTGGGTTCCGGGCAGGGGTCGCACGGGTCACGCCTGCCAGGGCCCGGGTCACGGGACTCTGGGCCCGGGCCGAACTGAGTGTAGCAAGCTAGACCCCTGGAGAAACCAGGCCCAGTAACACGCTGGGTTCCGGGCGGGGTTCGCGCGGGGCACACCAGCCGGGTCCTGGGTCACGGGACTCTGGGCCCCTTGCCGAACTGTGCGTAACATGCCAGACCCCTGGAGAAACCGGGCTCAGGACCCTGGGTTCCGGGCAGGGGTCGCGCGGAGCATGCCAGCCGGGCCGGGTAGCGGGACCCTGGGCCCCAGGCGGAGTAGTGCGGAGCACTCTGGACCCATGGGGAAACCGACCGGGTTACAGTGCTACTGAGTGAGTGCCTGATCCCACTAACTCATCAAACCACATATACTGTCTTCTCTTATTTAAAAAAAAAAAAAAGGAACAGAAAAAAAAAAGAAAAATATCGGAGAGGAGTTTAGAAAGCCGTTATGGATGCCAGGACACTGGAGATGCAGACAAAACTTATCTAAATGCCCTGGAACTTATGGAAAAATTCCCCGTGAAGGAGGACAGCTATTTCTCTATATTGTTAAGAATCTCAGACATCACCTGTAAGGAGAGAGTTTAGCGGAGACCAAGGAGAAAGGCGGTGTTGAAAGAGGTCTCCGCGATGGCGGTGGAGACTGGTATTCAGGAGAAGCAGAAACCGCATCCTACCACCCTTATTTTTTTGGAGAAATTACACCAAATGTCGAAGGCTACCATAATGCATGCTTAGGAACACTGGACAACATTCAGAGTGGAAAAAGAGCCTGGGAAGGATTTGAAATGGTGGAGGCAGTGGCAATGGCAGTGGCCAGTACTCAGGGGAGGCAGATATCTGATACATTACACCTGGAACCTTTGAAATAATAACCACAGAGACAGTGATCGGAAGCTGCTGAGGGGTTAGGCGGTGCCGGGGCCAGTGGCCGACATCGGAGCTTTCTGTGAGGCAAGGCCAGTACTGAGGCCTCTGTGGCTGGGATTGGAGCCTGCCGAGGGGTTAGACCGATGCTGGGGCCAGCGAGACTGGCATCGGAGCCTGCCATGAGGCAAGGCTCGTGCTGGGGCCTTCGAGGACGGGTCCAGAGCCTGCTGAGTGGTTAGGCCAGTGCTAGGGCCAGCGAGGCCAGCATCGGAGCCTGCCGTGAGGCAAGGCCGGTACTGGGGCCTCCGAGGCCAGGATAAGAGCCTGCCGAGGGGTTAGGACGGTGCTCGGGCCAGCAAGGCTGGCATCGGAGCCTGCCGAGAGGCAAGGCCAGTACTGGGGCCTCCGAGGTCAGGATAAGGGCATGCCGAGGAGTTAGGCTGGTGCTGGGGCCAGCGAGGCCGGCATCGGAGCCTGCTGTGAGGCATGGCCGGTGCTGGGGCCTCTGAGGCCGGGATCGGAGCCTGCCGAGGGGTTAGACTGGAACTGGGGCCAGTGAGGCCGGCATCGGAGCCTGCCGTGAGGCAAGGCCGGTACTGGGGCCTCCGAGGCCAGGATAAGAGCCTGCCGAGGGGTTAGGCCGGTGCTCAGGCCAGCAAGGCCGGCATCGGAGCCTGCCGAGAGGCAAGGCCAGTACTGGGGCCTCCGAGGCCAGGATAAGGGCATGCCGAGGAGTTAGGCTGGTGCTGGGGCCAGCGAGGCCGGCATCGGAGCCTGCCGTGAGGCATGGCCGGTGCTGGGGCCTCTGAGGCCGGGATCGGAGCCTGCCGAGGGGTTAGACTGGAACTGGGGCCAGTGAGGCTGGCATCGGAGCCTGCCTTGAGGCAAGGCCGGTTCTGGGGCCTCCGAGGCCAGGATAAGAGCCTGCTGAGGGGTTAAGCCAGTGCTGGGGCCAGAGAGGCCGGCATCAGAGCCTACTGTGAGGCAAGGCCAGTGCTGGGGCCTCCGAGGCTGGGATCGGAGACTGCCTTGAGGCAAGGCCAGTACTGGGGCCTCCGAGGCCATGATAAGAGCCGGCGGAGGGGTTAGGTCGGTGCTGGGGTCAGTGAGGCCGGGATAGGAGCCTGCCTTGAGGCAGGCCGGTACTGGGACCTCCGAGGCCAGGATAAGAGCCTGCCGAAGGGAGAGACCGGTACTGCGGCCAGCGAGGCCGGCATCGGAGCCTGCCATGAGGTGAGGCCAGCATCGGAGCCTGCCATGAGGCATGGCCAGTGCTGGGGCCTTCAAGGCCGTGATCGGAGCCTGCCGAGGGGTTAGACCAGTGCTGGGGCCAGTGAGGCCGGCATTGGAGCCTTCCGTGAGGCAAGGCCAGGACTGGGGCCTCCAAGGCCAGGATAAGAGCCTGCCAAGGGGTTAGGCCGGTGCTGGGGCCAGCGAGGCTGGCACCGGAGCCTGCTGTGAGGCAAGGCTGGTGCTCAGGCCTCCGAGGCCGGGATCGGAGACTGCCTTGAGGCAAGGCCAGTACTGGGGCCTCCAAGGCCAGGATAAGAGCCTGCCAAGGGTTTAGGCCAGTGCTGGGGCCAGCAAGGCCGGCATCGGAGCCTGCCTTGAGGCAAGGCTGGTACTGGGGCTTCCTAGGCCAGGATAAGAGCCTGCTGAGGGGTTAGGCCAGTGCTGGGGCCAGTGAGGCCGGCATCGGAGCCTGCCGTGAGGCAAGGCCGGTCATGGGGCCTCCGAAGCCAGGATAACAACCTGCTGAAGGGTTAGACCGGTGCTGGTCCAGCGAGGTCAGCATCGGAGCCTGCCGTGAGGCGAGGCCAGCATTGGAGCCTGCCGTGAGGCATGGCCAGTGCTGGGGCCTCCTAGGCCGGGAGCAGAACCTGCTGAGGGATTAGGGCCAATGTCCAGCATCGGAGCCCGCCGTTAGGCTAGGCCACTCCTGTGGCCTCCAAGGCCAGGATCAAAGCCACCTGAGGGGTTAGGCTGGTGTAGGGGCCAGTGAGACCAGAACAGGGGCCTCCCATGAGGCAAGGCCGCTGCTTGAGCCAGTGAGGTCTGGATCAGTCCACTGAGTAGCCAGGCCACTACTGGGGCTGTCAAGAGTGGGATCGGTACTTGCAACGCAGCATGCACAGGGAAATATCGCAGAAAATATAAATCAGATGCTTCTCTTAATCTGCAATAACTAGGAGGAAAGGGGCAACAGGAAGAGGTTGAGCTATAGAAAGGGCCCTATAGTGAAGCAACTAATGTGACCAATCAGAGGGTATGTAATAGTGGAGGATGGAGCCTCTTTAAAACGCAGGAGGTACATAAACAAATGCATCAAAGTTAATCACCAAAGAAGTGTGGGATGAAGGGAGGGGGAGGGAATGGGATGGGGGCTTGAGGAGGGCTAATTGGATGATGTGTGCTTGTATATCCTCTCAAGTCTTATACTCCAATGTGATTGATATATGACAATGCACCAATTTAAAAAATAAATAAATTTAAAAAAAAGATTGTCAGCAGAGATGAAAGGAAGAAATAGCCAAAAATAAAAAAAAAACCACCCATTCCTCACTGCCTCTATGGAGGGGAGATCACAGGGTGCTAAACCATAGTCATTACATTCTAAATAGCTCACTGTCACCCCAAACTCCAAATGTCTGCTCAGCAAAATGTTCATACCAGCTATTCAGTCATAAAGTTCATTATTCATAATACAAGAATGGTTTTGATCAATTTTTAATACCTGGGAGCAAAGAGACAAAGGATAACATTTATTACAACATGAAATTCATACTTCAGTGTCCAGGAATAAAGTTTTACTAGAACACAGGCAGGTTCATGTGTTCATGTATGAGCCATGGCTGCTTTCACACTAAGATAGCAGGGTTGGCTATCTAAGACAAAGACCGTGTATGGTCTGCAAAGGCTAAAATACCTGCCATATGGCTCTTTACCAAAAAAGGTTTTCCTGTTCCTACACTAACAATCAAGTATTCGCAAACCTCAACAAGACTTGTCCCATAAGCTCGGGAATTCCCCTTAATCTAGAGAAGGCTACTTCTCTGAACATCGCTGGAATTCCTGTTGTGGTGCCAAGTCCACTGATGAGGTAAGTGGGCTGGAGTGCACCCGGAGGCATGTTTGCATCATAAGGAAGCCTAGGACCAAAACAGGCCACAGTGCTAGTGGAGTGCCAGAAGCTTGCGCTAATCATGCCCCGTCCAGAGCTACCACACATAAGTCTTGGATAATACATTTACAAACCACTTTCAGAGTTAAGGAGTAAAACCTAATGCAGAAATCACACTGAAGAATGGACTCATTCCATCATCTCACTATAGAACAAAGGTTGATGAATCTAACTTACCTGAGGTGTTTCCAAATTACATCAAATCTATTTTCAGACAATACAATTAAATTACCTTCAGGTAGTTTAGTTCCCTCACCACCTGATTTCAACTGCAAATCAACTTTCTTCTCCCTACCTTTCTCTCCCCTCTCCATCCCTCCTCTTCTTAATCTTTCTGCATAACCCTTTCTGCCACCTGACATGCTATTTTTTTTCTTTATTCAGTTATCCCTCTCCTCATAAGAAAATAAGGTAATAGAGCAGAGATTTCTGTTTTTCTCCTTTTGTTCATGCCTGTACTAGAGTCTCATGATGTTGGGTTGAACTTCTGGAATGAATCAATGAACAACAGTGGACAGCTACGAGAAAATCCCATATATGGCTGTCATGGTCTTACTTAGAAAATTCGACTATGATTTTCCATGATAATATGTTCATTTTTATTTTTATTTATTTATTTGCTAATACTGGGGGTGGAACCCAGGGGCTTTCTACCTCCGGGCTATGCTCCCAGACCTATTTCATACTTTATTTGGAAACAGGGTCTCACCAAGTTACTGAGAGCCTCACTAAGTAGCTGAGGCTGGCTTCGAAACTGTGCGATCCTCCTGTCTCAGCCTCCCAAGTACTGGGATTACAAGCATGTGCCACCACGCCCGGCTTCCATTATAATATGTTTAAACCATAAAAATTCTGAGATAGGTAGCCCAAGAAAACACTAAAAAAGGTTTATATGAGTAATAATTCAGTTGTGTTTCACACGTTTCATTGAGTGTTTCAATATCCCACATTGGAAAAAAAAAAAAAAACAGAAGGATGAGTAGATGAACATAATCCTAGAGCAGAGCACAGCAAAACCAAAATGCTCCCCTATGAGAAGTCCACAGCACAATTAAAAAAAAAATCTGTCAGGTTACCTGAGCTATAAAAGCTTGAGGATTACCGAGTAGATTTTTGAATGAGCGCCTGGTAATCCATCTGAGTTGGTGACAGAAGGAGGTGGGATAGGCAATGTCCTTGGAGGTAAAGCTCTTCTTCTTCTTTTTCTGACCAATCGAGAGTTGCTCTAAACTATCTTTTGTTTCTCTGTAGAAAGAGGAGTTGGCGTAAAACTCAGCTAAGTTTTCTATGATTGTTTTTTCTTTTTTGGCAAGGTCTTCAATCTGATCATAGGCTTTGGAATAAAAGTCGACAAAGAAAGGAAACATTATTAACAGATAACAGATGATTTAACCCAATTTTCCGTGATTTCCCCCCTTCTTTTAGATAACACTGAGGTGTTATATAAAGCTTGAAGATAAAATAGTTTTTCCCTTCTTTAGACATTAGAAAAACACAATTGAGCTGAACTTCTCACAATGTTTTGGGCCCAAATTCTTAAAATAAACTTCTTACCATATATATCTATAATTCTTAACATAAAAATCTGGATTTTGCTTTTCTATTATGTTCAAATGTATAAACTGCTCTCTTATTTATTTATTTATTTATTTATTTATTTATTTATTTATTTGGTGGTACTGGGGTTCCTGGAAACCCTTCTACCTCTGGTTACACTCCCAGGCCTATTTTTATATACTTTTATTTGGAAACAGGGTCTCTTAAGCCAGCGCATCTGTCTTCGAACCTGCGCGATCCTCCAGTTTCCACCTCCCAAGCACAGGGATTACAAGCATGCACCACCATGCCCGGCTTTGTTTCTTATTTTAAAGATACTATAAAGAACCAAGCATGATGGCACATGCCTTTAATTCCAGTCCTTGGGAGTCTGAGACAGGAGGATTGCAGGTTTAAGGAGAGCCTCAGCAACTTAGTGTGCTGGAGCCAGCCGGGTTCCAAAGAGAGGCATGAGGATAAAAGATTTTAACTCTCAAGAATTTGATTCCAAGAATTTTTAATTAAACGTGGGGGGAACGCCACCCTACTCCTGAATTGATACCTCTATTGGCCGATCCCTGCTTGCTCCTTGGTCAATATTTCCTACTGGCTGACCCCCGATCCTGGGCCAATATTCCCTATTGGGCCAACAACAGGTTTATTTCTCTTGAGGTATTTATACAGTTGCAGGTCAATCAATATCCTTGTGCCATCACCACCTGATCTTCTCTCAGAACTTTTACATTGAACATTCTATGACCCCAAACCTTGTTGACTCTGGGCGAAGGAAAGTCAACTGAGTCAGAAATATTCTTTCAGGGGAAAACCTTAATAGCTTCCCACATTAGTGAGGCCCTCAGCACCTTAAAATTAAAAATAGACCTGCGGGTAAAGTTAAGAGGTAAAATGCCCCTGGGTCTCTGTCTCTGTCTCTGTCTCTGTCTCTGTCTCTCTCTCTCTCTCTCTCTCTCTCTCTCTCTCTTTCTCTTTCGCTCTCTCTCACACGCACACACACACACACACACACACAAATACTATAAACAATGGTATTTATTTTTAATGGAAATTCCCCTTACAACTGACTGTATTATATAAATACTCATCAATGAAATTAACTAAAAAAACCACTTGCAATACTCATTAACAACTAAGCCTATCTTCTCTTGACTAGAATCAGAATATTCATAACTGTAATTGCGCAAAGCCTTTTTATTTTTTTGCATGGTAAAGCTTAAACAATTATTTTCCTCAAAAACTATTCCGATTGATAAATTAAGATGTTTGCAGCCGGGTGTGGTGGCGCACACTTGTAATCCCAGCATTTGAAAGGCTGAGACAGGAGGACTGTGCATGTTTGAAGCCAACCTCAGCTACTTAGTGAGGCCCTTTACAACTCAGTAAGACCCTGTTTCAAAATTTAAAAAAAAAATGGGGCTGGGCTGGGGGTGTTGCCCAGAGGTAGACTGCTCCTGGGTTCCATCCCCAGTGCCTTAAAAAAAAAAAAAAGTATGTCTATATAACTTGCAGATTGAGTGGTCTGAGCATAACAATAGATATTCTAAAACTTAGAGAAATGAGAGTTCTGAGGAGGAGAAAAAGTAGAGCAAAATACTGGCATTTCAACATTAAGGTTTAAATATGATAAATAAATGTGGCATTAGTGAGATTGGATGGCATACTATCCAGATATTAAAATATGAATTTGCTGTGGAATGACACAGCACCATGTTTTAATGAGTCAACACTTTGCTCATCTTCAGCTAAATCTGTGACTCCACAAGACACACATACCATCATGGTCTTCTCTGTTTAATACCACAGCAGAGGAGTCTCCATTAATGATGTCCAGGAAGAAGTCTGCAGGGTTATTGTAGGGCTCACAGCGGTAACCTACGAAAGAAAGCAACCTAAAATTACAACTTCATGTTCTTGGGAGAAAAAAAGAGGACTCACATACTTAGGGAGAGGAAGGGGAGGTGAGGGAAGGGAGAATCTAATAACTTCCCCCTCGTCTTTTTGGTCTTTTTCCCCCTAATTTATCCTTTTCTCTTATATATTTCATTAACAACAAAAAATATTCCAAACTAATCTTGGACTCTTTGGAACATACTACATTTGTCATTACCCAGCCTAAATAATAAGACCCAACCAGCTACCAATATATATGGTGTGGTGTTTATCAGGACTTCTTCAAATATCTAAATCTGGGTCCAAGAAAAAAAAATTAACTGTTCAGTGCTATGCATGTTAGAAATTATTGCTTTCCGCATTCTAAACTCAGAGGTCCAAAGGCTGCCATAATTCCAAATAAAGGAGAAATCCCTAGAGCAGCATCCTCAAGGGAATGTGACCTTCACAGCATACCTGAGTCTGACCTCAGCTTCTTGTAGCACAAACATCTAAAATTGGCCTGAAGTCTAACTCTTACGTTCATCTCCCCTGGGTGCCCCAGACCCACATATACTTGATTATTTTTATTTTTATTTTTTTGTGGTACCAAGAATGGAATCCAGAGGTTTTCTACCTCTGGACTACACTCCCTAAATTATTTTCTATTTTATTTGGAAATAGGGTCTCAGTGAGTTGCTGAGAGCCTCACTAAGTAGCTGAGGCAGGCTTAGAACCTGTGTGATCCTCCTGTCTCAGCCTCCCATGTGCTGGGATTACAAGTATGTGCCACCATGCCCGGCTACTTCATTATTTATTTATTTATTTATTATTTATTTTTGGCGGTAGTGGGGTTCCTAGACACCTCGGGGCTATACTCCCAGATTAAATGACAGACATTAAAAAAACTTTTTTAAAAGATATCTAGTGAATATTTAAAACTGTATTTGGGTTTGTGAATTTGGCTTGTGAAACCAACACATTTATTACTGAACTTTCAAGGAAAAGGCACCTTAACTGGGAAGTAAAACAAACATATGCTCAGTACACTCACACACAAACACACACACACACACACACACACACACACACACGCAAACACACACACACACACACACATGCTCACGCACATGTACACATACACATACATGCACACATGCATACTCAAATTAAACAGCAAAAGGAAAGACACATAACCAGGAAGCAAGTTCTGTAAAGTAAAGAAAAATTCTGGCACTGAACTGACCAAAGATGGTTTAGAGCTCTGGAACCCAAGGTACATTTATGCAAAAGCCAAAGAGCACAGCACAACTGCTGACCCTCTCTGCTCCCTCCCAGGGTTCTAGGAGTGAAGGATCTACTGCATGAGAAAGGCAACCACACCTGCTGATGAGAAGTTCTCCAAGGCCTCCTGTGCGGGCCCATGGAACATTAGTTTTCCTGCGGCCAATAAGGTAAGACTATCAAACAGCTTGAAGATAGAATATCGAGGCTGATGAATAGAGAAGATGATTGTTCGTCCATGTTTAGACATCCTACATTAGAAGACAAATCAAATTAAAAATGTCATTAAACATCTAAACTCTGCAATTCTTGATAAAGTATTTTATTTATTCCTGCTGTTACATCATTTGTTTTCAGTTCAACTTAATTTTCTCTTACTAACGTCTCATGTCATCTTACATGATCTATTTGTTAGCTGGGGAACCTAAAGTTGATATTTTCTTAAAAAGACTAGGGCAACTAACTGGTAGTAAAGCTCAGCGGTAGAGGTTATTCTTAGAATGCATAAGATTCTGAGTTGAATTCCAAAAGGAAAGAAAAGGAGAGGAGAGGAGAATGTTTACTGATCATGCAGATTTCTGGGCAATCTTCCAACACACTGAATTAAACTCTCTGGGGATAGGTACAAGGAACTCATATTATCAAGTATCCCAAGTATCTGTATGTACAATTAAATTTGGAAACCACTTACAGACAGAAATTAAGAGAATGGTCATATGCCCAATTCTCATTGATCACCTAAGTCTTCTGGTTCTTTAGGAATTGGTTTTTATTCTTCCTCCCTGATAATACAATTACTATTACTAAGGACATGTTATGCATTTGCTAAATGCTTTAGAGATCATTTGATTTCAATTTTCACTGCCAGTGTAAGGTAGTTTCAAAATTTTTCCTCCTTTTTACCGATCAGGCTTAAAGGTCAAGAAAGTGGCCAAGGGGCCACAGTTCCTAGGCAAAGTTGGGTTTTGATTTCTGGTGTCATTCCATGGCATAAACAATGTTAAACTATCTATTCACAGGGGTTATTGCTATGAACAGAGGAGTCAAAGGTAAAAATCACTTTTCAAAATTGTTATTAGCCGGATGTGGTGGTGCACACTTGTAATCTCAGCATTTGGGAGGCTGAGACAGGAGGCTCAAAGTTCTCAGAAGGTCTCAGATACTTAGTGAGGCCCTCCATAATTTAGAGAGATCCTGTTTCAAAGTAAAGAATAAAAAATAGGACAGGGGGTGTAGCTTGGGGGTCAAATACCCCTGGGTTTCATCCCTAGACCTGCCAAAACAAAAAACAACAACCAAAAAAACAACTTATTAAGAATCTTATGAGTGTTTGGGAAGCAGAAACACGAGGATCACAGTTCATGAACAGCCTCAGCTACTTAGTGAGCACCTCCACAACTCAGTGAGACCCTGTTTCAAAAATAAAAAGTCTAAAAAATAGGGTTAGATGTGTAGCTCATAGGTACAATGCCCCTGGGTTCCATCACCAGTCCTGGAGAAAAAAAAAACTTATGAGAAAAATAACTATTGTAAGCATTTGATAGCACCTACTATTCATCAGCATGTGTCCAAGGGTGTGCACCCTCAAAGAAAATCAGGCCAGAAGATCAATAGTTTCAATACAGTGTGAGATATAAATATCTAAGGGCTCCTTGCAGCAAAATAGAAGAATTATAGGCCAATCTGAGGATAATAAATAGAATGTCAAAAGGTCCAACAGGAGTGAAAGAAGGAAAAGGTATTCAAGGTGTAAGAACAAGGTGAGCAAAGTGTGAAACTAAACAGTCTATTTGGAAATCTATCAGAAGCTCAATCTACAGAGAAAGGAGTGTGCGATTGTGCGTGTGTTTGTGTGTGTGTGTGTGTGTGTGTGTGCGCGCGCGCGCGTGTGTGTTGGTGTTGAGTGAAGAATTTCATTAAGAGACTGCAGAAAAACAGGCCCATGATGAATCCTTCACTCAGACTGGAACTTTACTGGGTAGGAAGCAGGGAGCTGGCAAGGACCTGGAGCGGGATGTGGGACAGCATGAAGGCCCTGCCGCTCAGAGTGCGGTGTGAGGGGCAGGGGCGTCAGTGTCAGTATCTCCTCTTAGAATCTCCTGTGGAGAATCCTGGACTCTACTTCAGGCCTATGGAAGAGGCTCTGCACTTTAACCAGACGCCAGGTGATAAGTCTGCACAGTGGTGCTTGAAAAGAACTGAGCAGAACGCTCTGCGTGAGGCCAGATGCTTGTGTACTACACCAGACAGAACAAAGGAAATAGTCATGAGAGTCTGCACCAGTCAGCCATCATTTTCTAATGAACACTCTTAACAGAGTTAAAGGTAATAAAAATGTCATGGATATATTCGTAACAAAACCTTAACCGATCCATAGCCTTGTGTCTTTATGTGCAGCGGACATCCGAGCCTTACAGCATCTAAAACCCCATCATCTTTCTGATTCTTCCCTCCTAAAATAAAGTCTTGCTCACAAGACCGTGGGCAACAGAGAAAGCAAGGCAGTGATAGAGAGGGGAAGTCAGGAAGCTACTGTGTTTGGCAGCTTAGAAAATGAGACAGGAGTTTCCAAGGGTGATGGACAGAGGCAGAGGCCAGAGAATTTGGAGACTAGTTGGACTAAACAATTCAACTAGTTGACTGAGAAAATGAACAAATATATTGATAAAATGGTAGTTGAATCTTTCACTGTATGATGTTACTTATAAAAACTAGAAACAGCAAAGACTCAAAATAAGTTGGAGGTCTAAGATTGGAGACAAAATATTACTATGAACTCTGGGTTTGGTTTGTTTGGTGTTTTTTCTTTTTTGTGGTGTTGGGGATTGAATTCAGGGGCATACTGCTAGGTATTGAAGTCCGGGGCACACTACACATACCCTAGCCCTATTTTTATTTATTTATTTATTTATTTACTTACTTATTTATTTATATTTGGGGTGTTGGGATGGAACCCAGGAGCATTATACCTTCATATATCCCCAGCCAAATTTTTTATTCTTTACTTTGAAATAGGGTCTCACTAAGTTGCAGAGGGCCTCACGAAGTACCCAGATCCTCCCATCTCAGCCTCCCAGGTATGGAGATTACAAGTGTGCACCACCACGCCCAGCTCCTATTTTATTTTTTATCTGGAAACAAGATCTTGCTAACTTGTTGAAGCTGTCCTCAAACTTGTGATCCTTCTGTCACAGCCTCCTACATACTAGGATTACAGATATATACCACCAAGCCCAGCTATCTATATATTACCTGTGTGTGTGTGTGTGTGTGTGTGTGTGTGTGTGTGTGTGTAATGTGTTTTTACTAGGTCTATAAAACATCTAGAAGCAACGCTACTCCAAGAGCAGTGAGCACACTACACAACCTGATTCTTCCTCGCAGAAACAGCTCATCCAGGCACAGTACAAAGCAAGACAGGAACATCCGAGTAACCAGAAAGTAAAGAATTTTTGAAGAATGATTAGGGAGATGTCAAAAAAAAAAAGGCACATTGAAATGGCTTCCACTGGCCAAGCAGGGTTAATCAGATCATTACATAGTGACTAACAGATTATCACCTATTGTACAAAATGGGAACTGAATAGGAGAGGAGGGAACTCTTCCTTTCATAGAATGTCCAGCACTGCGTGTTAGGCAGCCACCCCGAGACCGAGCAGGAGCTATTAGCACACTAAAGCTGGTGGGAGAGATGAGGAATGGGACAGCCCCACAACACACCATTGTCTCCCCCCAACAAAATGCTAATCAAGTACAAAAGGGAAGGAGTCCTTCGCAGCAGAGCAGCCCAGCATCTCATCATCTCACCCAGTAACAGGTGAGATGATGGAGGTTCACACCACCTGTTGGGGTGCAGGCCCAGGTGTGGCACCCAGGAGCACACAGCAGCAGCTCCTGGCCCCAGTCAATACCTGGCACACAGTGATCCAGCTAAGGCCACCCCAGGACATGGACTGGGACGTGCAAGGACACACTCACAAGAGAAAGACTGAGGAGGTGTTACAGATTAGGAAAAAAAAAAAACTAGAAAAGATATTTTTCTGCAGAGGATCCTGAGACAGAAGAGCGACAGCCTGGAAACTGGTGATGTTTGACTGGAGTCTGAGGACTCCATGGTTGGGAAGCCGTCCTCATGGTCCTCCTCATTGGAAGGCTGATGCGATGGGGTGTCCTCGCTCCTACAAGTGTTCACTAAGCAGTGTTTAGGGGTGCCGAGCATCAAGCTGGAAGAAACCTATGCAAGGCTGAAATGGGGGGCAGCAAAGCCAGCAGAGTATGTCAAAGGTGGGGAGCCAAGCGAGGGCAGAGAGAGTTCTCTGCTTTGCTCTTGGAGCTGCCCTGTCTGCTTGCGGTTATTTTTATTCATTTTTGAGAAGTTGTTCAAAACTAAACTTTTGAAATTTCTCCTATAATCATTCCTGCCACAGTCTCCTTTCTTGATAAAGGAGATGTCATTGTTTTGGCTTCATTCCTCTGCTAGTTGAGGCCCACTCCTCAGGAGTGCATGTCTCGGTCCTCACAGCCCAGGTCCAGTTCCCGGGCCCTTCCAGTTAATTTTGCCTTGAAAATTGCACAGGATCCCTGCTCCAGCTCCCCGTGGGTATCCTACTCCAGCCCCAAGACCCTCATGGCTCCTTCCTGTATCTGCTCTCAACCTACCCAGCTGCACAGCCTCCCCACAGCCACAGCACTGCTCTGACACTCTCAGGATCCCTCCATGGTCCTCAGTGACAGAAAAGGACCCATTTCTCACAGCAGCCTGCGAGGTCTGTGTAGCTGCCACCAACTCAGCGCAGCTTGTGTCAATTCTAACTGTGATGACTGAACCCTGGCCTCCCCAGAACTCACAGGCTTAAGTCCTAACCCCACGGCGGCCTCAGAATGGGGCTACATTTGAAGACAATCTTCAAGAGGTCATGAATAACAAAAGTATCACTGAGCAGATGTCCACTTAAGAGGAGATTAGGACATGGGCACAAAGGGAGAGGGTGGCCAACCACAGGCCAGTGAGACAGGCCTGGGAAGAAACACCCGTGGATACCTCGACCTCCATGTTCAGCCTCCAGGGATGGATGGAAAGTAATTTTTGCCTCTAAACCGCGGGCAGTGGTGGAGTGATGATAGTAGCCACTCCCATTCTCCTCAACTCACTGGGTCCTTGCCCCTCTGGAGTCTCTGATGCTCTGCCCACACACCTCAGGCATGCTCTGCCTTGGGACCACTGCCTGCTCCTTCCAGCTAGAGGTCTCTTCTGCCAGGGAGAGCAGGCCTCACTCCCTCTCTCCCAGCTAGCAGGTACACACTTGAGCTCTCTCTGAACCCCCTGCTGTTTCCACCAGCTCCCCACCCCCACAGCCTTCCTTCCTGAGCTCTTGTTTCATCTTGCTTGACAACACTTTGATGTTCACTGGTTGCTTCCCTCTAACAAAGAAGGAAGAAATTTTGCCATTCACTTCTGAATCCCCTGTACCAAGAATACCAGGTACAAGAAGTGATCAGATGTTAAATAAATAACAGAACTGTAAGCCCAGTTTTGGGGAGGTTGAGACAGGAGGATTGAAGGAGCAAGGCTAGCAGCAACTTAGTGAAACCCTGTTTCCAAATAAAAAATAAAATATGGCTGGAGGTGTAGCCTGGCAGAATATTCCTGGGTTCAATCAACACACACACACACACACACACACACACACACACACACACACACAGAAAAGTAAGAAAGAAATAGCCAGGCATGGTGGTGTATACTTGTAATCTTAGTACTTGGGAGGCTGAAACAGGAGCATCCAGGTTCGCAGCCAGCTTCAGCTACTTACTGAGGCTCTTCCCAACTTAGTTAGGCCCTGTTTCAAAAAATAAAGAATTACAAATAAGGCTGGGGGTGTAGCTCGAAGGTAAAATGCCCCTGGGTTCTGTTCCCAGTACCACAAAAAAAGAAAGAAAGAAAAGAAAAAAGGAAAGAAAAGAGAGAGCAATGTTCTTGATGCACTTGCACTCACCTTTTCAAGAGTAAAAAGACAGCATTTGCTGTGCTTGAGTCTAAGCCAGTTGTGGGCTCATCCAGGAACAAGATGGAAGGATCAGTGATCAGCTCCATTGCGATGCTAGTCCTTTTCCTTTCTCCCCCAGACACACCACGGAGAAACTGAGTTCCAACCTAAAACGCAAATCACTGTCATTATCAACAGGAACAACCATGATCACTATCATTCAGCCCGTCCTGCTAGAGACATGTTAGCTCTTGATTCTCACTCTGCACAATAGCAAGTAAAGGAATACCTGGGAGAAGGAGTCAGTTTCCCTTTACCAGATGCACTGGGCAAAACTACTAAGTGTGTAACCTGAGATGAAGTCCATGCTTTTAATGGTTCTATAGGTTCCTTATCCTGTCAAATATAGAGTTTAAAATAGTAAGTTAAAACTGGGTGTGGCGGCACATACTTGTAATCCCAGCACTTGGGAGGCTGAGACAGGAGGATCGCAGAATCACAGCCAACCTTAGCTACTAAGGCCCTTTGCAACTTAGTGAGATCCTGCTTCAAAATAAAGAATAAAATGTGGGGCTGGGTTTGGCTCAGAGGTAGAATGTGTCTGGGTTCAACCCCTAGTACCACAAAAAATAAATGAATAGCGAGTTAGAAGCTGAGCATGGTGGCATACGTTTGTGATCCCAGCATTTGGGAGGCTGAGACAGGAGGATCACAGTTCATGGACAGCCTCAGCTACTTAATGAGGCCCTTTGCAACTCACTGAGAACCGGTTTCAAAATAAAAAAATAAAAAATAGGGCTGGGGGTGTAGCTAGGTGGTGGAATGCCCCTGGGTTCAATCCCCAATACCACACACAAACAAATAGCAAGTTAGAATATGAGCAGAAATGGCCCTGATAGAGTGAGATCACAGCATAAAACAGGAGATAAATAAAGGAGAGGAAAGAGGAAAGCATCTCTAATAATTTATTAGTCACCTAACAAACCCCTCTTCACAAACTATCTACTTATCCCCAGTGGACCTATAAGAAGTGGGGGACCTTGGAGCCATATTATATATAATACCAAATATACCACATTAACACACTTTCAATCAACAGAAAGCTTTCCAAATTGATGCTGCCCACTTTCTAACTCACTGCAGAATTCCCAATTCATCCTTTCAGACAAATCCAGAAGGTGGGATATTCCACAGAGCACTGGCTTAATCTTTTCAACCAGTCAATTTCAGCATGTGTGCCAAGAGGAGTTAGAAGGCTTTGGGGTGGCAGGAAGTAGAAAACAATTCTGAAATTCAAAGTCTCCAAAGAGATAATAATCACAGGCTACTCATGGCCCTTGGCTGTATCCCATTAATAACTGCACAGTAAGAGAAATTTGGAGACAGTCTGAGGAAGATGAATGAAAGTGGGCTTGACAGAGCTGATGACATGAAGACTTTTGTTCATTGATAATAATATTACAGTTAGGTAGCCAAATGTCCTTTTTCTTTTGTTTTTATGTTTATTTACTTATTTATTTGGTGCTAGGGATGAAGCCCAGGGCCTCACACTTTGCAAAAGCATATTCTACCACTGAACCACACACTTAGCCTCTTGGCTTTGTGTTTTGCAGGTGCATAATGACTTTTTAGGGACAAAGTAAGATATAATTTTCTTTAAAATACTTCAGTAAGAAATGGCTATTAAGATTATGGGATAAGCCAGGCATGGTGGCGCACGCTTACAATCTCAGCATTTGGGAAGCTGAAACCCAGAGGATGGTGGTTCGCAGACAGCCTCAGCTACTTAGTGAGGCTCTTTGCAACTCAGAGAGACCCAGTTTCAAAATAAAGAATAAAAAATAGGGCAGGGAGTATAGCTCAGAAGTCGAATGCCCCTGGGTTCCGTCCCCAGACCCGCAAATAAATAAATAAATAAATAAATAATAAAAAGATTATGGGATAAGATGCTAACTACTGAGAAATCTAGGTCTATTAGAGCCAGGCATGGTGGTGCACACTTATAATTCCAGTACTTGGGGGGCTGAGACAGAAGGATCTGAGGTTCAAGAACAGCCTCAGTAAGTAGTGAGACTCTCATCAACTTAACAAGACCCTGCTTCAAAAATAAAAATACAATAGGCCTGGGGATGTAGCTTGGAGATAGAATGCCCCTTGGCTCAATCCCCAGTACCACAACAAAAATTGTTAGTAATTATTCTCTTATGTTAAGTACCTCATAATCATATCATTATAGCGGTCGATTTTCTCTATATTTTTCAAGTTTTATTTAAAAGGTCAAAATTATCTCAGTCAATGAAATTACATGAATTCTTAGAAGTTAACAACTGCCTTTGTACATGTTCCCTGGAAATCCAAATGAACCATTTAGAGAAATGAATGCTTAAAGGTTAAGAACAGGACTGGAGATGTAGCTCAGTGGTAGAGCACTTGCTCTGGATTCACTGACATTACAAAATCATCATCATCATCATCATTGTAAAAGAAAGTACCTTGCTGGAAAGACAAAATCAAGCAAATAAACATAGCTAAAGCAAAGAAAACTCCATTACTCAAAAAACAACAATAAGTGGTTAATGGTAGCATTTCCGAATTATTCTTCCAAACAAAATATAGCAAAATACACCTTACATAAAAGATTGTCAGCAGGTAGCACGCCAGACCCCTGGATAAACCAGGCACAGTGAGATGCTGGGTTCCGGGAGGGGGTCGCACGGGTCACCCCTGCCAGGGCACGGGTCACGGGACTCTGGGCCTGGGCCGAACTGAGTGTAGCAAGCTAGACCCCTGGAGAAACCAGGCCCAGTAACATGCTGGGTTCCGGGCGGGGGTCGCGCGGGGCACGCCAGCCGGGTCCTGGGTCACGGGACTCTGGGCCCCTTGCCAAACTGTGCGTAACATGCCAGACCCCTGGAGAAACCGGGTTCAGTACCCTGGGTTCCGGGCAGGGGTCGCGCGGAGCATGCCAGCCGGGGCCGGGTAGCGGGACCCTGGGCCCCAGGCGGAGTAGTGCGGAGCACTCTGGACCCATGGGGAAACCGACCGGGTTACAGTACTACTGAGTGAGTGCCTGATCCCACTACCTCCTCAAACTACATATACTGTCTTCTCTTATTTAAAAAAAAAAAAAAAAGGAACAGAAAAAAAAAGAAAAATATTGGAGAGGAGTTTAGAAAGCCGTTATGGATGCCAGGACACTGGATATGCAGACAAAACTTATCTAAATGCCCTGGAACTTATGGAAAAATTCCCCGTGAAGGAGGACAGCTATTTCTCTATATTGTTAAGAATCTCAGACATCACCCTTAAGGAGAGAGTTTAGCGGAGACCAAGGAGAAAGGCGGTGTTGAAAGAGGTCTCCGCGATGGCGGTGGAGACTGGTATTCAGGAGAAGCAGAAACCGGATCCTACCACCCTTAATTTTTTGGAGAAATTACACCAAATGTCGAATGCTACCATAATGCATGCTTAGGAACACTGGACAACATTCAGAGTGGAAAAAGAGCCTGGGAAGGATTTGAAATGGTGGAGGCAGTGGCAATGGCAGTGGCCAGTACTCAGGGGAGGCAGATATCTGATACATTACACCTGGAACCTTTGAAATAATAACCACAGAGACAGTGATCGGAAGCTGCTGAGGGGTTAGGCGGTGCCGGGGCCAGTGGCCGACATTGGAGCTTTCTGTGAGACAAGGCCAGTACTGAGGCCTCTGTGGCTGGGATTGGAGCCTGCCGAGGGGTTAGACCGATGCTGGGGCCAGCGAGACCGGCATCGGAGCCTGCCATGAGGCAAGGCTGGTGCTGGGGCCTTCGAGGTCGGGTCCGGAGCCTGCTGAGTGGTTAGGCCAGTGCTAGGGCCAGCGAGGCCAGCATCGGAGCCTGCCGTGAGGCAAGGCCGGTACTGGGGCCTCCGAGGCCAGGATAAGAGCATGCCGAGGAGTTAGGCTGGTGCTGGGGCCAGCGAGGCCGGCATCGGAGCCTGCCGTGAGGCATGGCCGGTGCTGGGGCCTCTGAGGCCGGGATCGGAGCCTGCCGAGGGGTTAGACTGGAACTGGGGCCAGTGAGGCCGGCATCGGAGCCTGCCTTGAGGCAAGGCCGGTTCTGGGGCCTCCGAGGCCAGGATAAGAGCCTGCCGAGGGGTTAAGCCAGTGCTGGGGCCAGAGAGGCCGACATCAGAGCCTACTGTGAGGCAAGGCCAGTGCTGGGGCCTCCGAGGCTGGGATCGGAGACTGCCTTGAGGCAAGGCCAGTACTGGGGCCTCCGAGGCCAGGATAAGAGCCGGCGGAGGGGTTAGGTCGGTGCTGGGGCCAGCGAGGCCGGGATCGGAGCCTGCCTTGAGGCAAGGCCGGTACTGGGACCTCCGAGGCCAGGATAAGAGCCTGCCGAAGGGAGAGACCGGTACTGGGGCCAGCGAGGCCGGCATCGGAGCCTGCCATGAGGTGAGGCCAGCATCGGAGCCTGCCATGAGGCATGGCCAGTGCTGGGGCCTTCAAGGCCGTGATCGGAGCCTGCGGAGGGGTTAGACCAGTGCTGGGGCCAGTGAGGCCGGCATTGGAGCCTTCCGTGAGGCAAGGCCAGGACTGGGGCCTCCAAGGCCAGGATAAGAGCCTGCCAAGGGGTTAGGCCGGTGCTGTGGCCAGCGAGGCCGTAATCGGAGTCTGCCTTGAGGTAAGGCCAATACTGGGTCCTCCGAGGCCAGGATAAGAGCCTGCCGAGGGGTTAGGCCGGTGCTGGGGCCAGCGAGGCTGGCACCGGAGCCTGCTGTGAGGCAAGGCTGGTGCTCAGGCCTCCGAGGCCGGGATCGGAGACTGCCTTGAGGCAAGGCCAGTACTGGGGCCTCCAAGGCCAGGATAAGAGCCTGCCAAGGGTTTAGGCCAGTGCTGGGGCCAGCAAGGCCGGCATCGGAGCCTGCCTTGAGGCAAGGCTGGTACTGGGGCTTCCTAGGCCAGGATAAGAGCCTGCTGAGGGGTTAGGCCAGTGCCGGGGCCAGTGAGGCCGGCATCGGAGCCTGCCGTGAGGCAAGGCCGGTCATGGGGCCTCCGAAGCCAGGATAACAACCTGCTGAAGGGTTAGACTGGTGCTGGTCCAGCGAGGTCAGCATCGGAGCCTGCCGTGAGGCATGGCCAGTGCTGGGGCCTCCTAGGCTGGGAGCGGAACCTGCTGAGGGATTAGGGCCAATGTCCAGCATCGGAGCCCGCCCTTAGGCTAGGCCACTCCTGTGGCCTCCAAGGCCAGGATCGAAGCCAGCTGAGGGGTTAGGCTGGTGTAGGGGCCAGTGAGACCAGAACAGGGGCCTCCCATGAGGCAAGGCCGCTGCTTGAGCCAGTGAGGTCTGGATCAGTCCACTGAGTAGCCAGGCCACTATTGGGGCTGTAAAGAGTGGGATCGGTACTTGCAACGCAGCATGCACAGGGAAATATCGCAGAAAATATAAATCAGATGCTTCTCTTAATCTGCAATAACTAGGAGGAAAGGGGCAACAGGAAGAGGTTGAGCTATAGAAAGGGCCCTATAGTGAAGCAACTAATGTGACCAATCAGAGGGTATGTAATAGTGGAGGATGGAGCCTCTTTAAAACGCAGGAGGTACATAAACAAATGCATCAAAGTTAATCACCAAAGAAGTGTGGGATGAAGGGAGGGGGAGGGAATGGGATGGGGGCTTGAGGAGGGCTAATTGGATGATGTGTGCTTGTATATCCTCTCAAGTCTTATACCCCAATGTGATTGATATATGACAATGCACCAATTTAAAAAATAAATAAATTTAAAAAAAGATTGTCAGCACAGATGAAAGGAAGAAATAGCCAAAAAAAAAAAAAACACCCATTCCTCACTGCCTCTATGGAGGGGAGATCACAGGGTTCTAAAGCATAGTCATTACATTCTAAATAGCTCACTGTCACCCCAAACTCCAAATGTCTGCTCAGCAAAATGTTCATACCAGCTATTCAGTAATAAAGTTCATTATTCTTCTCATTTCCTCTTCCTGGTACTACACAACCCACAAAAGAAGCTGCTTGCCACTCTTTATTACTAGTACCCCTTCAGCCTAAAAGAGTCGACCAGAGGAGCCAGGAAATAAACATTGGCAGAAGGAAGGGAAGAAGGAAGAACGACAAAGCTGCCAAAAGAAGGATTTTAGAAAAAGAATTCAATCACTATGCAAGTGAGAAGTAAATCCTAATGACAGAATATGGTTTTAGAAGTCAAGTTACAGCAAGCTGAAACATACAGAGCAAGAATGCTTAGAATCTCAATTCCAAAAATATACCTCAAGAAAGCAAGGGAACAAATTCTCCTAGAGGTAAACAGGAAGAATAAAGCTAAAAGGGGGTTGGGGGCGGGCAGACACTGCAAAGATATCTGATGAGCCAAGACTTGACCAATGTGCATGGGAGGTTTCTTTCCTGTCGATTATACTACCAGGGTTTTTTTTTTTTTTTTTTTTCCACATTAACTTGGAATCTGCCACCTTGTTAAGACCTAACTCTTCAATGACCTTGTTGATCCTCTCATCTTTTTCATGGTTTGTCATAGTTGTTGGGAGCCAAAGCGCTGCTGAGAACTGTAGGTTTTCTCTCACCGTCAGGGTGCCCATCACAACGTCATCCTGAAAGCAAATGGTGTTTTAATGAGACACACTGACCATCACTCTAGTGTGTGTAGCTTAATCCATGAAGATAACAAACCCAAGGTGGATTTCTGGCTAAGGGCAAAGAAACTGGCAGTGAGTCCACAAGCAGACAGCTGAGGAGCCCACGAAACCATTTCACCCCCACCTGCTCACCCACGTGCCGCACAGGGGCTTAGGATGCTACCAGACACCCTCAGATGGCTGAGCACGTGGAACTGACCAGGGTATCTTCTAGGGGGAGGAAAAAGTGCAAGAATAGCAAAAAAGGACAACAGGTTTCCCTTTGGAATTGTTAACAGTTGGATTGATACCACTGGATCCCAGGGTCATATTCCAGGTCCTCTCTGCCTTTCCCTTTACCTCCACCCTCAATATAATGAGAGATTATGAAAAGCTGGTGTGAAAGAAGGTATTTCCAGCTGAGCTCAGTGGTGCATACCTGTAATCCCAGTACCTGAGAGGCTCAGATAAGAGGACTGCAGGTTTGAGGTCAGCGTAACTTAGTGAGACCCTGTCTCAAAATAAAAAATAAAAAGGAATGGAGACATAGCTCAGTGGTAGAGTGCCCCTGGGTTCAATCCTCCTCAGTAGCACACATACAGAAAAAAAATGAAAAAATAGAAAAAAAGTTATTTCCATGTGCATATCCTATGTTCAACTGTAAGCACACTAAAGTATGAGCCGAGGCACTAACCTAAAAGAGAAACCCACTAATACTTACTTGTACCACATAACCTGAATAACATTTGAAATTGGCAGGTTGAGGTGCTCCATTTATCAAAACATCTCCAGATAATCCCCGGGGATCTTTCCTTGCAGCTAAGACATCTAGCAACCTATAAAAGACATAATGTTAGGGCACTTTTTCCCCCTCCAACACAAGCCATATCTCAACTACTCTGAATCCCAATTCTGCTCAAGATAGAAAATGAATAAGACAAAATTCTATGGTTTAACTAACATTTTAACACACACACACATACACACACACACACACACACACACACACACACACACACACACACTTCTCAACTTCTTTTCCATTATATGCGCTTAGAAAGCCCCAAAATATAAAAGAAGAGCAACATGAGCTTATGTAGCACAGATGTCCCAAATGACCCTTCTGGTCATCTGACCTTGGTGGACCAGACCCAGGTAATGGACTTTTTTTTATCTAAGATGCATGTCTGTGATTATACTTTCTGTTCCATCTCCCCACTTTTAATAAAATCCCTTACTTTTTTTCTTCTCATTAATTCATACTATGGCCAACCACAGGATGCCAGCTACTTTATCATGCCACACTCCTGGCATAACAGTAGCCCAAATGTATGTTATCTGTAGCACCTCAAGCCAGACTGGACATGCGAGTAAAAGATCAGTCAATAACTCCTCCCATAAAACTGATTTTTTTAAAGGACAATGGAACTGCTCAGAAAAGGGTGACTTATATTTTGTGTTATACTCACGAAGATTTTCCTCCACCTGTGGGTCCCAGGATGGCATTGAGTCCATGTTTCATGATCCCACTGTAAACACAAACACATACTGATTTATCATTCCACTTTAAACAAAGTTCTATTCAGTGTCAGTTGACCTTGAAGGTTGATGAAATTGTAGGCAGAAATCAAGTACCAATTCAAACAAGGAAACAGAAAAGGAATTACTGATTAATATAAGTCTAGTCTACAAAGGAAGTTAGTCTCTACTGAGGAGTAGTAAGAAAGATAGTTCTGGTTCTCTATGTTCCTCTTTCATTTATTTTTGAAATTATTTATCCCTTTTGGAAAAGAGACCTGTCAAATGCTCAAGGTTCCTTGAAATTGGCCTGGCGGTACTGCTCAGTGGTAGAGCCAGTGCTTGGCATGCAGGAGGCCCTGGGTCCATGAAAGGCAACAACAAAAACAAAGTTCCTTTAAACAAGTAACACACATTTTCGTGAGGTCTCTCGGTTGCACTTCCTCCTCTTAACACAGTGTAAATAATAGCTCCTGGGTAATGTTGACAACCAGAGTCTTCAAATTAGCTTACGTGCCAACTCTTAGTCAAGCTGTACACAATTAAGTGATCATTAACTCAATAGCAGTGATCAATACTACTGATCTATCAGAGGAGTGGCTGGCAAAGATTTTCTCTCATTCTGCTGGCTCTCTATTAGGGTTCTTGGCTGCACAAAAGCTCTTCAATTCAGTGCATTCGCACTTATTAATCCTTGTTTTAATTTCTTGTGCCTTGGGGCTTTTATTGAGGAGGTTTCTACCAGTACCTATATGTTGGAGCACTGGTCCTATGCCCTCTTCTAGTAACTGCAAAATGACTGATTTAATTTCCAGATCTTTGATTCATCTTGAGTTGACTCCTGTACAGGGTGCAAAGATGGGGTTTAATTCCATTTTTCTACAAATGGATAACAAGTTTTGCCAACATCATTTGGTATAAATGCTATCTTTTCTCCAGCCTATGTTTTTGGCTCCTCTGTCAAAAATCAATTGGCAGTATGTGTATGGATTTGTTTCTGAATCTACTATTCTGTTCCATTGGTCTATATGTCTGTTTATGTACTAATACCATGCTGTTTTTATTACTATAGCTCTGTAGTATAGTTTGAAGTCAGGAACTATGATGCCTCCTCTTTGGTGCTTATTGCTGAGAACCATTTTGGCTCTTCAGGGTCTTTTTTAAATCTCATAAATTTTAGGACTGATTTTTCCAGTTCTAAGAAGAATTACTATGGTATATTGATAGAGATTGCATTGAATCTAAAGATCACTTTTGGAAGAATAGCCATTTTGATAATATTTATTCGGCCTATCCAAGAGCATGGAAGATCTTTCCATCTTCTAGGGTCTTCTTTAATTTCTTCATTGGTGAGATTGTAAATTAGTGCAGCTACTTTGGAGATCAGTGAAGAAGTTCCTCAGAAGACTGGAAATGGAACTACTATATGACCCAGCTATAACATTCCTGGGTATCTTCCCAAAGGGACTGAAACCAGACTGCTATAGTCATACACACATATTTATGTTTCAGCAGCACAATAAATAATAGCCTAATTTTGGAATCAGCCTAGCTGTCCAACACCAAGTGAATGGATCACAAAATTATGGGATATACAAACAATGGAATTCTACTCAGCCATAAAGAAGAAAATTATGTCAAATTTGCAGGAAAATAGATGGAACTAGGGAATATTATGCTAAGTGAGATTAGCCAGTCAAAAAAATAAAAGGTCAGATATTTTCCATAATAAATAGAAGGTAGGGAGAAACTGAGATATAAAAGGGACTCTAGACAAAGAAGGAAAACTCTAGTGGAAGGGTGGAGGGGACCTACGGGAGGGAGGCAGGTGGAAAGAGGGAGATTTGATGAAGGAAACAGTTCCGTGGACACAATGAACATACACAAAATTATCAATGCCCATCTCAGTGCTGTGCACAGGGAAGGGAAGGGAGCAGGGTGGGAGTTGGGAAGAGGATTGCCAAGTGCTGAGTACATGTGTGGCTCTATCACTCTGAACTCCATCATGACATATGAATATAAAACACCAATAATCAAACAAAGAAATTAATAGTAATTTTGCTACTAAAGTCAAATGAGACCAAAAAACTTTTTTATTATTATTATTATTATTATTTTTTTTTTTTTTTTGCGGGGCTGGGGCTGGAACCCAGGGCCATTCGACCTCCAAGTTACAACTTCTACCCTATTTTTTATTCTTTATTTTTGAAACAGGGTCTCACTAAGTTGCAGAGGGCCTCACTAAGTAGCTGAGACAGTCTGCAATCCTGCGGTCTCAGCCTTCCGAATGCTGGCTCAAAAAACATTTTTTTAAGCAGAAATCTAAAGGCTAGAATGAAGTACTCCAGAGGATAAAAAAGCATCATCAGTGCTTAACACTGAGGGAAAATGTCTTACCACTTAGCGAAGGAAACACATATCCTCACGACAGTTCATTTCCTTCCTTGTTAAGTGTCTGAGAGTTAGCTGGAAAGTACTTAATTTAAAATGGGAAGTGCCGGCGTGGTGGCACACGCTTGTAATCGCCACACTTGGCAGGCTGAGACAGGAGGATCGCATAGGTTCGAAGCCAGCCTCAGCTACTTAGTGAGGCTCTCAGCAACTTAGTGAGACCCTGTTTCCAAATAAAGTATAAAGTAGGTCTGGGAGTATAGCCCAGAGGTAGAAAGCCCCTGGGTTCCACCCCTAGTATCACCAAAAAAAAAAAATAATAATAATTTTTAAAAAATGGGGAGATATCACTCCAGTAGGAGACATTCTTTGAAGATGTCTAGGCACAGAAGAGACACACAAATAAGTGGACATGTAAGGATAGTGAATATTCAGATAGAGCAGAAAGGAGGAAGAAATCACATCAGAACCTGCAGATTCACAAGCAGGATGAAGAAATGAACACGAGCTGACTCCAGGGCTGGCAGAGTAAGCATACAATGAGTCTGGCACTTCTTGATCTGCCAAGGAAGTATCAAAAAGTGAGAGGATCCATCAGAATAATGAGGGAGAACCCCATCTTGAATGGTCTCCCACTGGTAAAGTGAGGAACAAGAGAGGCATCGAGATAAATAATGATGAGGACGCATCACTCCTGAATGTGACCAAATATATCAGGTCCATATGTTCAAACAGCAAGTAGGCAGAAGAGACAATGACGGAAGCACGTTTTCTGCTTTGTAGAATACAAACTATAAGATAATATAATTAGAAAATCGCCCGTTGGCAACTAGAACAGCGGTTGCTGACCCACATAGGAGTCATCACGAGTTGGTGACGGTGGAGTTTGTTGAGGAACAGGATTCTGTAATAATGGCACAGCGTCTCCTCTTGTAATGCCAATCAGGTACAAAGAGGAACATCACCGAGTTGTGGTGACGTTCAGCAGACAGCAACAGGCCCAGGTGATCACCTTTAACAACACCTGCAGTGAGCGGGGACTAGAAAAGAGCAGGGGGATGAGTCTGAAGAGATGCCACGTGGTGGTCAGTGAGCTGCGTGGGGAGCGAGGTGACGGGCGCCCTCGGGACCACTCTGCCTTCATTACCAGGCCACATCTTCCCTCCGCTGTCACCAGACAACGCTCGAGTGATGACAATAAAGGAGAGGCTCCTCCTTTTGCAAAGTAATGCTGCAGAGGCTAGGGATGAAGGAGGATCACATGCACAGCCCGCTCTCAGATGGTTCCCACACCCAGTAATGACAATGGGTACAAAGGAGACACAGAGACTGGAGCAAATGGAACAACAGGGAAATTAGGGAATCTGAGGGACGGGGCATGTGCGTGCAGGCTTATACCTGCAATTATTTCAAAATAAGTTGTTAATCTGAGAATCTCCCAAAGAGTGTAATGGACTCCCTTCACAATTATAGGACACCCCACACCGACAGGAATGGATGGTTTGTACCACAGGTGCTGGATATGCAGAAAAAATGAGCAAGAGACAAAGATGTCTCATCAGGCCCAAAACACTTCTGAATTCTCATGGGAAATTTTTATTTTAATTTATTTTTACAAAAGAAAGGAAAAAACAAAAAAAATCAATATTATAACCAGCTGTTCCAAACAGTTATCATTATGCATGGTGTTGGTGCTAGCAAACCCAAGTCAAAAATAAGATAATGAAAGCAATTTTCACACATCCTAGAGACTCTACCTATTTGGGTTTATTTGTTTGATTGTTGGTTGGCACTGGGGTTCCTGGAAGAACTTCTATGTCCAGGCTACACTCCCAGACCTATTTTTATATTTTTATTTCGAAACAGGGTCTCTTAAGCCAGCAAGGCTGGCTCTGAACCAGCGCGATCCTCCTGTCTCCGCCTCCCAAGCGCGGGGATTACAAGTGTGCACCACCACGCCCGGCACGAGACTCTACCTATTTGAATCCAACACGTGGGAGAAAGATTGGAAGCACTGGAGACAAAAAGGGGATGGACCTTCTCATGGATATCTAGAGCAGCAATCTGAGTAGGCAAGTACACCCATTCTCACTGCCCTCAACTGAACTCCAAGACCTGACTGCATTTTTATGCATCTAGAAAAGCACAAGACAATGACTTCCTTTGCTGAAAAGCATACTAGCAAGGCATAAAAATGGTGAAAACTTTGCATCCATGAAACATTTTGGGTTAAGTTACTAATCTACTACATTGAAAAGATGAGCAAGAGGAGCTAAGAATGTGCCCCAGTGGTGGAGCTATTGCCTGGCATGTGCAAGACCCTGAGTTCAGTCTCTACCATATGCATACACACACACACACACACACACACACACACACACACACGCATGCACACACACACACACACTGGGGGCCGGGGGTGTAGCTCAGTGACGGGAACCATGCTTATCCTGCTCAAAGCCCATGGTTCAATCCCCAGCACACACACAAAAACAAGACAAATGCATCATTATACGGTATGCGTCCCACACCTACCCAACCTGCACACACTCAAATCATGTTGCCTCCTACCTTTTCAGCACAAAGTCTTACTCATTATGTTTCACAAATACCTCGTCAGTTTCATAAGTCTGTTCTACCGAGCGACGCAACAAAAGACAAAAAACTTGCAGCCACCCTTCTTCTCCGTACCCATGTAGGCAGGATTTTTTCCCCTTTTGGTACTGAGTATTGAACCCAGGAGCATTCTACCTCCAAGTTACACCCTCAACTTTATATTACTATTATTATTGTTGTTGTTATTATTTTTATGATTATGTGAAACAGGGTCTCGCAAAGTTGCTGAGGCTGACTTGCCCCACACACTCGGGTAATCAGGACTTTTCTTTTCTTACCTTTTTTCTTTTTCTTTTGCAGCACTGGGGATTGAATCCAGGGGCATTCTACCTCCAAGTTACACCCTCAGTCCTTTCTATTTTTTATTTTGAAATAGGGTCTCACTACATTGGTGAGTCTCTCACTACTTGCTGAGGCTGTCCTCAAAACTGTGATCCTCCAGTCTCAGCCTCCCAAGTACTGGGATTTCAGACATGTACCCCACCGTACCCGGTGCTAACCAGGAATTTTTTTTTTTAAGAAGAAAGCGAGGGTTGCTGCAAGGACAGACTCTGATCCTGCAGTGTTCATGGCCTCAGCTCCGGCAGCTCTCAGTTCCTCCCCATTTCTCTCCTGAAACTTTCTACTCTGTATTTGTACCGAAAAGACCATAGCTGCACACAAAACGTCAGGAAAAAAGGACAAACGTGATTCTATATAGATCTGCAGACACATGGGGTCAAAGGACTATTTTTATAACTATTTCCCCAGCCTTAGAAAGTCAGGAAAATTTGCTTGCTTTGTCTAGGAGGAATGATTTCCCCTATCGAACAAACAAGACAAATAGGCCACGCTGTCTGAGCAAACCCAAACCCACTTACCTGCACTCTAGAGAGGAAGTTTTGATTCAGGTCTCTAGAATTCAGAAAAACATTAACACGCTAAGGCTAGCATCTGTGAACTAATACATACCTGATAGTGAGAAGATTCCATAGAACCCTTCATTTCCCCGTCATACGAGCTCTTACTTGAACACCACATTTTAAATTCTAAATTTACTGCTGAATGAAAATACTTATGGGGTACTTTTAATATGGAATCAATTACTCTGGATCTTAAACTATCACTTTGCATTTTAACTGAACAACAAGAGTTAAATTATTGTTGCCTTATATATATTTTCTACCTGATATTACTATGGAACGAAAGCATTAGGTGAATTAGTACACACTAAGCTACTATAATTGGGCCGTCAATTTAAAATAGGCTTATGTGTAAATCAAAGTATTTTCACAATATACTACCATTTCAACTTCCTTGTTACTAGAATGTAAAGGATATGTATAAGTACCCAAAAAAGCCTGACTCAGAAAGTCTATCAGCAGTCTTCTATTTCATATATTGGATAACTAAATCTCAAAGTTATAATTAAATCCCCACAGTCAAAAAGCAGTGAATCGCGCCGGGCGTGGTGGCGCACGCTTGTAATCCCCGCGCTTGGGAGGCGGAGACAGGAGGATCGCGCAGGTTCGAAGCCAGCCGCGCTGGCTTAAAAGACCCTGTTTCCAAATAAAAAGTATAAAATAGGTCTGGGAGTGTAACACAGAGGCAGAAGGGTTTCCAGGAATCCCATTACCACCAAAAAAATAATAATAATAAAAAGCAGTGAATCATACAGCCAGATTTTCTTGCACCAAAACATAAGACTTACACAGAAAAAATTACATGATACCTTCATTGTTCAGTTTCTCAAGCAAAACTTGATATACATGGTATATCCATATTTAAAAAGTGTAACAGCTCCTTACAAAATTAAACATATACTTAACAAGTGAAACAACCATTTCAGTCCTAGATTAACCAAAATAAGTTAAAGCATGTGTCAATATATGTGCATAAAGATGAGCACACAAATGCCAGCAACTTATTGGTAATAGGCAAAACCTTCACTGAAGGTCAATAAAGGGTTTTTTAAAAGTTCATGCACCTACTTGATGTTCGATAGTATTTTTTTCTCAACTGTTTTCTGACAAAACAGAAATCCACTCTTCACTTTTACTCGATAACAGATGTTGTGAAAGCTTAACACAGCCCCTTCGGGAATTGTCTTTGGATCCCCGGGAAGGCCATTGGTCTTCTTTATTGACATCGGGATACAGAACTGGTCATTATTGGAAGACATCTGGAGAGTGTCTGCCTTTCTGTAGAGGGAACAATGATGGTAAATTGATATTCCCAATAAATGAAATTATAAATGCTGGAGAACATTACATTTAAGCCAAGTCAGTTGTAAACTTCCCTGCAGAGGATTCCTTTACAACTTTAGAACACAACTTTGAACACTTGCACTCCAATGAGATACCAAATAAGTAAACAGTTAAGAGTATAAAAAGGGGGAAATTCACCAAATGATGTATGCTTGTATGTTTGTATAACTTTGAATCTCACTACGATGCATAATTACATAATTACATTGTACCAACAAAAGTATGACAATTGCTCAAAAAACATAAAGCAGAAAAAAAAGTAAGATTTAGATTTGTCTGGCTTGAAAAGCATATTTTGATACAACTTCAGGGACAGCCTACATGACCATCCCATCATCATTATCTACCCCTGATTTTTTTTATTTTTGGAGTTTACAAAATTCTATTACCAAAATAGGCTTAGTTAAGAAGTGAGGGACATGAGAAATTTCTCTGCATTTATAGCTCCAGACTTTACATCTCTGGTTGTTATGACCAATCAACTACAAAGGTAAACTCTAGAATGAAACAACAGATTGTCATCAAAGAAACAGAATCTATTTCAAGCAAAAGCAATATTAAGAAGTCAAACTGGGAAGGGTGGTAAAAAAAAACAACTATAGTCACAGAGGCTACACAGAGGCTCAAGCAGGCTGATCATAAATTTGAGGTAAGTCAGTCTGGGCAATACAGCGAGACCCTGTCTCCTAGAGAAAAAAATAGAGGCTGGGATGTATAGCGCTCACAGGCAGAGAGAGCATATGCTTGCAGCCCTGGGTTTGAACTTCCACACCAGAGGGAGAAAGGATTAAGAATTCAGTAGATGATTTAATAGTAAACAAAGATTGGGAAAGCAAATTAGTGAACCAAAAAGCTGTTATCTAGAAAATAGCTAGGAAAAAAATTATGGGTGATGAAAATTA
>NW_027664335.1:0-2000 GCF_963383645.1 Muscardinus avellanarius
GGAACCAGAGAGGAAATGCGTGTGAGTGTGTGGGTGTATGGGTGAGTGTGGTGTGAGTGTGTTTGCAGAGGAGGAGATTGGAGGCATAGGAGGATTTAGTTCCTGCTCTGTGGGACAAGATAGAAAGATCCCTGAGCGGGCTTGGTTCTGTTTTTCTGGTTCCAGGAATGAGGTGGGAAGGAGGGAGTGAAATGGTTCAGCCCTCAAAAGGAACAGCCCCTGCTACTATGACACTCCACCTCTCTGGCCAAGGCACCCCCTCTCTCTTAACATATTTATTTTAACCTGAAACTAAGGCAGTTGTTCCCAAGTTCTGGTCCACAGGTGCATCTCCAGGGGTCACAGAGATACTTTAAAGACACTATGACGGTATGAAAATGCTAAGCATGGCTTTTACAGACTATTTTGTCATGAACGTAGATTAAAATTTATCAAATGTATACAGAGTCCTCTTGGGAATATATATGTAAGACCCTGTTTTAAAACTATATATATATATATATATATATATATATATATATATATATATATATATATATATATTGTGGTACTGGGGATGGAAACCAGGGGCATTCTACCTCTGAGCTACAACCTCAGCCTCAGCTCAATTTTTTATTCTTTATTTTTTGAAACAGGGTCTCACTGAGTTGCAAAGGGCCTCAGTAAGTAGCTGAGGTTGTCTGCGAATTGTCTGTCTCAGCCTCCCAAATGCTGGGATTACAAGCGTGCACCACCACGCCCAGCTTATATTTATTCTAAAGCGTTGCTGAGTTCAGGAAAAGTTTTTTTAGTCATAGACCACTTTCTTTTTTCTTTTTGTGTGGTACTGGAGATTGAACCCAGTGGGATTCTACCACTGAGCTACCTTCCCAGACATTTTTATTTTATTATTTGGAAACAGGATCTGACTAAATTGCTGACAGCCTCACTAAATTGCTGAGACTGGCTTTGAACCTGTGCCCCTCCTGTCTCAGCCTCCCAAATACTGGAATTACAAGTGTGTGCCACTACCCTTTCTCAAATCTGCAGGCATGAAGACACAACTTGGAAGTCACATCACTTGGAAGTCTGTGGTTTTATTATTTTGACTTAAGAACAGACCTCTTCATGGAAGGGAGGGTCCAGACTCTTTATTTTGCCTGCATTCCTTGCTTCTGAGTCTTGGTTACATGATCATAACTCCAACCTGACTAGTCTGCGGTTACTGTTTAATGGGAATAAAGCCGGGTCAAAGGCATAATGCACTGGTCAATTTGTCCAGGCTGTTGCAATGGGGAGAATGTTCGTTAATGATGTTTGTGGGAAGACAAACAAGGCGGAGCTTAGGGCGTTATAGAGGCAGGGGGACCCTGGAGCCTAGAGGAAGATAGTGATGTTTCTGTTAAAGAGCAGGGTGGCCCCTTGTGGTAGCCCTTTCCAGAAACACAGCTTGGTTTAGAGGACAGGCATTATTTTACTCCATCACTGTTTGCTAGGAGTCCCTTTGCATGCTGAAACACTTTAGAACCAGCCAGCTGGTATACTAGTTTCAAAAATTTCTGCTCCCCACCTCCTCTCTCCAAGCTTCTAAATTTTAACAATTTTCACCATTCCACTTTGTTTTCTTGCCTGCCTTTTCACACCTGCATTCCCAACAGAGCAGCAGCATATATGGAGCTTCTATGGAATATGTATGTGCTAAATAGCTTTTAAGTATATGGATAAATAGAAAAAGGGTGCCATATATACCATCTTGAAAATTAGTCACTAATACTATAGCTGGCAGGAATTTTCTAATCTCGTTGAACAAGTTTTCTTAAAAGAAAGTGTCAGGCAAACTGGGAAACTGTGAAGGTCCTGAAGGAATGTGTGGCTAGATAAAGCATGAAGATAATTAAGCCCCACCACTCCAATCCCAGTTCTTTTAGAGGTCCACAGTCCCCCACTCATTTATCTTCTTCTTTTTTTTTTTTTTTTTGCGGGTCTAGGGATGGAACCCAGGGGCATTTGACCTCTGAGCT
>NW_027664334.1:0-12000 GCF_963383645.1 Muscardinus avellanarius
GGTTAAGTTAAAGCTCCTTTGCAAGGTCCAAATTCTTTCTGATCTGGTTGCAGCCTCACCTTCTTCCTGCCTTATGACTCAGGAAGGCTGGGACTTACTCTGTTTGCCCTTCCTGTGTTTCTGCTTGGTGATTCCCTCCATCTGAAATGCATTCCTACCCTCATCTGGTTGGCTTCTACTTATCCTTTAAGGCTTCACTTCTACCCACAATGCCTTCTGACTGTTCTAACTCTACCTCCCTTGGGGAGCTCATCCTCTTTCTCAGTTATTCTTTGATGCTCTCTCCCTATGTAACTTCTCACACTTTATATTCAGTCACCTCTATCAACTGAAATAAGACCAATATTGAGGCTCTTGTTCTGGGAAGGCAGAGGATGATGGGGCTTCAGGGATGGCCAACATGGAGCTTCTGTTCAGTTACTCTCTTGTTCCTGTATCTGGCTGGCATTGCCTTCATCTGTACATTGATATGAGATGTCTGTATTGAGGCTTCTAATATGACACCCCAAAGAAGCTTTGGTGGTCTGAGTACCTGGAGTTGAAAAAATTTGGAAGGGCTCAGAACCAAAGTCCTTCTGTGTAGCCGATGGCTTTGATGTTGATTGATTGATGAAAAGTAGTAATTTGACATGAATGACAACAGAGTCAACATGCAGCTGGGGAAGAGACAGATGTATCTATTCCTGCTGCTCTCAACATTTCTGACTGCCCACCTTTATACCTCTCGTTCTTCTTTCTCCCCTGAATTAGTCATAGGAACCAGAATTCTTCATCTTTGAGGTGGGTCAGAAAAATTAGAATCCCAGTTCATAAATCAAGCCATAAAAATCTAGATCTAGAAAGGTTGTTTCTCCCTGAAATATATTATCCAAGAGGACTCCTTTTTTGTTTCCAGGACCTGAAAAATGTTGTGCAGAGATGTCAGGAAGAATCTGAATTCTTGCTGAGTTCCTTCCTCTACTATTAGGTCTTATACTTTTTATAACACTTTTCTACATAATCTTCATTGAACATAAGCATAAAAAATCTTTGGGTCTTCATTCCTGAAGGCTCCTGTATTATGTAAAACTTTGATTAGATAAGCAGGTTATGATTTTCTCCTTTTAAATATGTCTTTTGTTGTAGGAGTGTCAGCTGTGACCCTTATGAAGGGCAAAAAATTGCATTGTTCTACTTCTACAGCTGTAATGGTTTTACTACATCCAGTGGTGTGTGTGTGTGTGTGTGTGTGTGTGTGTGTGTGTGTGTGTGTGTGACAGAGACAGAGAGACAGACAGACAGACAGACAGACAGACAGGCAAAACAAACACATTCCTTCATTTTTCTCATTGACCTCTGGGAGTTCATGTGTCTGCTTCTGAACCTATCTTGGTTGGGATGGCAATGTGCTGACTATCTCAGGTCTAGAATCCTAAATTAACCATTACTGGTTCAATATAGAACCATCATGCCAAGTTTTTGGGCCAGGAATGGGGTCCTGGACATTGGCAAGGGTCTTTTAGGAAGGAAGAAGAAGCAACAGATTCTGAGAAGGCCAACAACACTGCTTGTGGTGTGCTTGAATCCTCTATCATATGGCTCTCCTTTAGTTCATGGTATGGCCTCTTTTATGGTCCTATTCCCAAGACCTGGAACGATGTCTAACATATGAGAGGCATCCAGGAAAAAACAATGTTGAATGACTAACTTATATGACCTAATAATAATTTAGTCAGAAGAAAGACAATTTTAAACACAGAATATCGATGTATATTCCAGCTCCCTTCTTTCTCCATCTCCATAACTGATCCTGCCACTTGTTATTCTAGATGATTTGTGCTTTATAAACTATAGAATGCCATTAACAAAAATTAATATTAAGTAGGGCCTTAGTGGAAAAATGTTTGAAGGATAATGAGTATGCTGGAAAATGCCCACTGATAGACAATTAATGGAAGCAGATAAAGCTGTGGTCTCCACCTTCTGCTGGATGTCAATGATGGAAACAGATGAAATTAAGCACTGGAGGCAGAGATTCAAAGTTCAGATAGTATCTGAGTGTTCTGAAATTATTGAGTGAATGATTACTAGGAACTTTAATCACCATTTAAAAAATTCCTTAGGGGAAGAAACATTTAGACTTAATTAATGTAGCTTCAGCACTTGGCTCCATTCTGTGAGCAACCTTTGGTTATAATGGTCACGGACTCAACTGGAACCAGAATATGATGCTGAAATCACTCTCAGAGTCAAAGCAAGAGCTGAAATCCAGTTTTTGGGAAGAAAGGGCAAACCTGGGCATCTGGAGAACAACACAACATGTCTGAGCCCTGGCAAGACTTTCTGTCTCCTTTGACATTTGATTCTTTTTGTTTTGGGCTTTGTTCTCCACTGATTTCTGCACAAAACTGTCATCATAACATCGACACTCTTCACTTTGCTTCTTCCTAGCCTGGCCTCTGAGACAAGACCTTTCAGGAGGTATTCAGATTGGCCCAAACATGAGTGATAATAACATGTTATGGACCAGTCAGTGGCCATGGGCTGAGGACCAACGATTGGGATCACTCGAGTTGGAAGTTTTCCCTTTGGCCAGTGACTTTTCCCAGAGTGTTAAAATCATAGCTGGATATAGTAGCATATGCTTGTAGTCCCAGTATTTGGGAGGCTGAGACAGAAGGATCATGATTCACAGACAGCCTCAGCTATTTACTGAGACTCCTTTTTAACTCAGTGAGACTCTGTTTCAAAAATAAAATAATAAAAAATAGGGCAGGGGTATTGCTCAGAGGTAGAATGCCCTTGGATTCCATCCCAGGCACTGTAAAAGAAATTATGCACCTCCCATTTACTTCCCTTGTTGAAGAGACCAAATGGCCTATGTGCACAGACCCTGGAGTCATTGATTAGCTGCATGACCCTGGACAAGTTATTTAGCTTTTTATTTATTTTATTTTTTAATTTTAATTTTTTTTTGTGGTACTGTGGGTGGAACCCAGGGGCTTTTCTACCTCCGGGCTATACTCCCAGACTTATTTTATACTTTATTTGGAAACAGGGTCTCACTAAGTTGCTGAAAGCCTTGCTAAGTAGCTGAGGCTGGCTTCAAACCTGTGTGATCCTCCTGTCTCAGCCTCCCAAGTGCTGGGATTACAAGCGTGTGCCACCATACCTGGTTATTATTTAGCTTTTTGTATCCAAGGTCACTTACCCATGAGTGGAGATGATTATACTATAAAGACATTATGAGAACTAAGTGTCTGTGTATGTGTGTATTATGTACATGCATATAGCATATAATACATCTTTATTACATATAAATGATGTATGCATAGTGTTAGGTTTCACATCACTACACTGTCCATACTGCTTATTGTCCTCATTGCTACATCAGCACCCGACACGTAGTAAGTGCCATAAAAATGTGTTTGTTTACTAGCCATCAACCGGGTCAAGCTGGGACAAGTGGTTCTCCAAAGGAAGTTGAGGCTTTGGGTTGCTGTGTGATCTTGACTGATTCTCCTAATCACAGGGATGGAATTGTGAGCCAGGCAAATAGTCCTTAAGAGTAATATACCTGCTACTGGATCCAAATAACACCAGTCAGATTTCGGAAGAATCCAATTCTAGGCCATCTAAAATACTCTGTTTGAGTACTGTCTGTGCTTCTGACCAAGGCCAAGATTGGCATGTGAGAGATATACCTGCACAGGAAGCCAAGCATCCTCTTGATTCTTCACACCATGGCATTTATGAACTAAGAAGTTCATATCTGGGCTGAAATGCAGCTCTTCATTCTTCAGAATGATTTGTCAATGTGTAATATGAAAGGCCCTCTCTCTTATGCCTAACCTGAAGAGCCAAGATTAAAGATACTATAAAAAATATCTTGCTCTGTCTGCTTTGTGTTTGACTTGGATGTCACTATACTTGGAGTCACCCATACTCCAGCAGTGGACTTCCGCCATCTTCAAACAGTATTGACAAAATTAGAAGAGAAAATTTAATCATCAAGCACACACTATGACATAATATTCTCGGTTGACAGAGGCATCTGATAATTCCCAAAGACTGAGCAATCCTGTGAGTGGATCTCTCAGATCCAAGGACTAACTAATTTTTTTATAACATCTGGAATGGAACTGTGGCATTTCTGAGTTTAAATCCTCAGTGGTCCCCATTGTTCTTAGAATACATCTACAGCCCTTACCAGAGATTACCATGCTCCTGACTGCACTCTCCAACATGATGACCTTTATGCATATTTCACTATTTAAATTAAGATAAAAACTTCAATTTCTCAATTGCATTGGCTTCATTTGAGGTGCAGAATAATAGCCATATCTGTATTGTAGAGCACACTTGTAGAACACTACCATCATTCCAGAAAGTTCTATGGCAGAGCGCTACTTCATAGTCCAGTCTTTTTTACCTCAGTCTCATCCCAGGACACCTTCTTACATTTAAGACCGTCTCTCATTTTCTTGACTGCACTAAACTCTTTCCTGCAATTGTTTAGACTTCTCTTTTCTCTCTCTTTACCTCTCTAACTAATCAGGCTTTAGGTGAGGTGCTGTCTCATAGAGACTTTCCTTGATCCTTGCCTCTAACACAAATTAGGCCTTCCAATTAGTTCCTTTCAAAACATGCTATCCTTTTCTTTTATGATACTTACAGTTATTTAGTCATTTCCATGGTTAATTCCTGACTGCCCCCTTGAGGTGTAAGCTCATGAGGGCAATCATACATCAGTACTTTTACCTCTAGTGTCCAAAACAAAAAGTTGTTCAATAAATATTTGTTGAATAAATGCATGATAGAATGTGTTCCCTCATGTAATTCTTCCACTTGACCCAAACTTTTCAGTTTTCAGATAAAACAGAGACCCTAATTTCTTCTTCTATCTCTCTTCTTCCCCCCTTACTTCACAGAGGGTCAGCTTCAGATTCCCTTGGGTCCACTCTTCTATACTAATTTGTAGAGCCTCTCTCTGTGGCATGTCTGGGCCATAACTACATTATTGGGCTCTATAGTTATCTTGCAAAAAAAGAAGTTAGCAAAGTAACTAAACTTTCTTGTCTATGACCTATGGCTTATTTAATTTTCATAACAATAATTGGCAGGGTAAACTGTTTTAATTTTCCTGTATCTATGTAATTAATATGTCCACATTAGAAATCAATTATCCTTGATAATTACTATTGATGCTATGGCTCATAAACTGAACACCAGTCTTGCTAATGAACTGAATGAGACATAATTTCTTGTTGTTCAAAGAGATGATCAACTCTAATCAGCAGTAAATTCAATCAAAACTTACTGACATCAATTGAAATCATATTAGTGTTTGTAAAAATAGGATAATTGCACTCATATTGTAAGTTGCAGGTATTGTAACAACTCTCAGATTTGGACCTGTTTGAATAAATACTTACATTTGCCTGCTCTGTGTTAGTAGTTGTAGAAACATATAATCTGCATAAATAAATTAGGAGTCTTTTCCCTCTCTTATAGCTCCTTAGTTCCATGAGATTCAATTAATTCAATTATTTTCCTTTTTCTTTGCAGTACTCCGAGTTACACCCCAGCCCTATTTTTTATTCTTTATTTTGAAGCAGGGTCTCACTGAGTTGCAAAGGGCCTCACTAAGTAGCTGAGGCTGGCCACGAACCGCTATCCTCTGGTCTCAGCCTCCCAAATGCTGGGATTACAAGCGTGCACCACCATGCCTGGCACAGTTTTTTTTTTTTTTTCTTTTTTAAATGAGTTCAGGGTGACAGGCTAAATAAGTGTTGATGTGTGGGCCATGGAAGTAAGACAGTCTATTTCTTTTTTTAAAATCTCTCCTTATTATTTAAAGATAAATGTAATAGAGGTTAAGATAATGAATACTGGGACTAGACTGGCTGGGTTCAAATCCCAGCTGTGCTACTCAAATCTGTGTCTTGACTGAGTGTCTCTAAACCCCTTCTAAATGTGTTCCCCAGGTGACTCTTCACCATAAGGGAAGCACATAGGAATACACACAGGCTCAACTCCATGACACTGTGACCTCATAAGAAGCACATATTTGGTCTCTGCCCCTAGTTCCTAGGATAGCACCTCTAGAGCAAAGGTGTCATGGATATTGATGGTGGCTGGAGGCTCCTGGTTGGCTTCAGGGTAGGGGCTGCTCAACAGAAAGACTAAGACATGAGCAGAGAGCTGAGACTTGCAGTTGCACCTGTTGCTCCTAACCCTCATGGAAGGGAAAGGAGTTGAAGGCTGAGCTGATTACCAGTGGCCAATGATTTAATATTAATACCTATGTGATGAAGCTTTTTTGAAAACCCCAAAAGACTAGGTTCAGAGAGCATCCAGGTTGCTGGACATGTGAAGGTTCCTGGAGAGTGTGGGGTGGGACTAGAGAAGTCAGGTAAGTTCTCCACTCCTACCCATATGCCTCACTCTATAAATCTGTTATTATTTGAATCTATAATAGCCCTCAAAGTTCCATGAATTAAAAGCATGGTCCCCAGTGTGGGTGAGGTTCTTGGGAAGTGGTTAGATAATATTGTGGTTTGGATTTGGAATATTGCCCCAAAAGCTCATGTGTTGAAGTCTGATCTTGAGGCATGGCTGACAGGTGAGTTATGAGGGTGTGGCCTTGGGCATGATATCTATTCCTGGTTCTTTCCCTTTTATCATCTTCCTGGCTTCCGTGAGCCTGAATCTTTCCTCCTCTGTGTCCCGCTGACAGGATGTTTCTGCATTGGAGCTGGCCAGTCAGGGACTGAACCTTCGGAAACCAAGAGCCAAATAAACCTTTCCTCCCCTGAGTCGTTCTTGTTAGGAAATTTAGTCACAGGAATGAAAAACTTACACAGATCATGAGGACTCTGATTAATTTATTGATGAGCTTATTGTTGATGGCATTATTGGGCAATGGTAGAAACTGTAAGTGACAGGGCCTATTTGGAGGAAGTAGGTCACTGGGGGAACACCCTGAAAGGATGTGTCTTTTCCTCACCACCCCTACATTTCTGCCTCTTTCTCTCTCCCTTCCTGATGACCAGGAGGTGAGCAGCTTTTCTCTGCTGTGCCCTTCCTCACAGCAGGACTTCAGCAAGACAGTCAGATAACTATGGATGAAAACTCTGAAGCTATGAGCTTTCAAAATAAACCTTTCCTCCTCTAAGTTGTTTCTCTCAGGTATCTATTACATGAATGAAAGCTGACATAATGCCTCTCTGGTTGTTCATCTGTGTCCTATGTAACATATTTTATAATAAATGAGTAATTGTAAGTGAACTGCTTCTCTGACTTCTATGAGCTGCTCTAGCAAATTAATGGGGCAGGAGGAAGTGTTGTCAGAAGCACAGACCCCAACATGGGGCTTTGTGATTGCTGTCAGAGGTTGGGGCCTGGCTTATCGACAGGCTCTTGTCCTGTGAAACACCTGATGCTAACTCTAGGTAGAAAGTATCAGAATTTAATTGGAGGACACTCAGCTGGTATCTGCTGGGGAACTGACTTGCGTATAGGGAATGTTCCCACATGCATTTTGGTGACAAGAGGTGAAGTGTGCATGTTCTATGGCCCTTATGAGGACAGAAAAGGGGCTGCATGTTTTCTGTTGGAGCAGTCTTGACTTGGGTGGGCACAATTCTGAGATCATGTATGTTTCAGAGCTCCCCAACACTCCCCAACTCAGGACTCTGTCTGACTTCTTATCTTTCTACTTTCTATCTCTGGCCACACTCCACCCAACATTTGGACTGGCAATGCAAAGAAATTTCCTTACTAAATAACTTTTTTCACATGGATCCACATCCCAGAATTTGTTGTGGGGATTCTGACCAAATCTAGCAAGTTTCTCAAATGTTTGTGCTTTACTTGCACATTCTAGAATTTGGAGATAACAGTAGGGGTGTTGTTCATGAGATTGTTGTGTGTTCATTCATGGAGAATATATGAAGCTGTGCATGTCAGGTACTATATAGAAGTTAGATATTATTAATATCATTACTGCATTTTTATGAACTAACAGTAATGTACCACATTCTTTAGTAAAATGGGCTGAGGTTACAGGCTTAGATTTAAAATTTTGACTCAGCTATTGACTATGTGTCCTTAAATAAGCTTCCCTTAACCTCTAAGATCCTCTGTTCCCTCATCTTAGAACTTGATGATATGCAAATGATATGTACCCTTGTTTTGGTGGTTGCAAAGGTTTAAATATTGGTCATAGAAGCAATGACATGCCATATTCATAATTTTACATATATTCGGATGTGGACCCTCATTAATCAAGTTCAACTTTCCTCCTCCTCTATCTTTCCATTCAAGCTTTCCTGGTATTTCCCCTCCATTATCTGGAGTACCACTGGTATCCTCTGGATTCCCTAGTTTGGGCATATTAGAGGAAACATATGTACCTTCTCCTTCTGTGCTTGGCTAGTCTCACTTAACATAATGCTCTCCAGGACTTTCCATCTTCTTGCAAAAGGTATGATTTTGTTCTTCTTTATGGCTGAATAGAATTCCATTGTGTGTATTTCCCAGAGTTTTGCAATCCATTCATCTGTTGATGGGGACCTGGATTGGTTCCATATTTTGGCTATTACAAATTGTGCTGCTATGAACATAGGTATGCATATGTTGCTATAGTTCTCTGAATTCAACCCCTTTGGAAAAATACCCAGGAGTGGTATAGCTGGATCATATGGTGGATCTATTCCCACCTTTCTTAGGAATCTCCACACAGATCTCCATAGTGGTTGAACTAGTTTGCACTCCCACCAACAGTGTAAAAGAGTTCCTCTTTCCCCACATCCTTGCCAGCATTTGTTGTTATTTTATTTCTTTATGCTTGCCACTCTGACTGGGGTTAGATGGAATCTCAGTGTAGTTTTGATTTGCATCTCCCTGATGGCCAATGATGTAGAACATCTTTTCATGTATCTATTGGCCCTTTGTATCCCTTCTTTTGTGAAGTGTCTATTTAGTTCATTTGCCCATTTCTTGATTGAGTTGTTTGCTTTGCTAGTGTAGAGTCTTTTGAGCTCTTTGTATATTCTGGATATTAGTCCCCTATCAGAGTGGTGGCTGGTAAAGATCTTTTCCCATTCTGTAGGCTTCCTCTTTAAGTTGTTGATGGTTTCCTTTGATGAGAAGAAACTTTTAAGTTTGATGCTATCCCACTTGGTAATTCCTGCTTTAATTTTCTGAGCTTTGGAGGTTTTGTTGAGAAAGTTACTGCCTGTGCTAATATTTTGTAGTGTTGAACCTATGCTTTCCTCTACTAACTTCACAGTCTCACGTCTAATTTCTAAGTCTTTGATCCATCTTGAGTTGATCCCTGTGCATGGCGAGATATAGAGGTTTAGATTCATCTTTTTACAAATGGATAGCCAGTTCTCCCAGCACCATTTGCTGAAAAGGCTGTCTTTTCTGCAGTGTATGAGTTTGGCCCCTTTGTCAAAGATTAATTGACTAAAGATGTGTGGGTTTGTTTCTGTATCTTCTATTCTAATCCACTGGTCAGTATATCTGTTATTGTGCCAGTACCATGCTGTTTTTACTACTATTGCTCTATAGTATAATTTGAAGTCTGGGATTGTAATGCCTCCTGCATGTTTCTTATTGTTGAGAATTTCTTTGGCTATTCTGGGTCTTTTCTTTCTCCATATAAAGTTCATGATTGATTTTTCTAGGTCTATGAAGAATGTCGCTGGTATTTTAATGGGAATTGCATTGAATCTATAGATCAGTTTTGGCAGAGTGGCCATTTTGATGATATTTATTCTGCCTTTCCATGAGCATGGGAGATCTTTCCATCTTCCAAGGTCTTCTTCAATTTCTTTAATGTTTTATAGTTTTTGTTGTAGAGGTCTTTTACATCTTGGGTTAGGTATTCCTAGATATTTTATTGGTTTTGAGGTTATAGTGAATGGAATTGTTTACTTTGTATCTTTCACTGTGGATTCATTGTTGGCGTAAAGAAAAACCACTGATTTCTTTACATTGATTTTGTATCCTGCGACTTTGCTGAATTTGTCAATCAGCTCCAGAAGTCTTTTAGTTGAGTTCTTTGGGTGTTCCAGATAAAGGATCATGTCATCTACAAATAAGGATAATTTTAGTTCCTCTCTTCCTATGTGAATTCCTTTGATTTCCTTCTCTTGTCTTATTGCTGCAGCAAGAGTCTCAAGGACTATATTGAAAAGGAGTGGTGATAGTGGGCATCCTTTTCTTGTTCCTGACTTTAGCAGAAATTCTTGCAGCTTTTCCCCATTCAATATAATGTTGGCTTTGGGTTTACAGTATATTGCCTTAATGATGTTGAAGTACTTCCTTTTATCCCACTTTTCTGCAGTGTTTTTAACATAAATGGGTGTTGGATTTTGTCGAATGCTTTTTCAGCATCTATTGCCATGATGATGTGGTTTTTGTTTTTGGTTCTATTTATGTGGTGAATAACATGTATTGATTTGCATATGTTGAACCAGCCTTGTTTTTCTGGGATGAACCCAACTTGGGCATGATGTATTATTTTCTTGATGTAGTTTTGAATGTGTATAGCTAGTATCTTGTTTAGAATTTTTGCATCTATGTTCATTAAGGCTATTGGTCTGTAATTTTCCTTTCTTGAAGTATCTTTATTTGGTTTGGGGATTAATGTGATACTGGCCTCATAGAAGGAATTTGGGAGAGTTCCATCTCTTTCAATTTCCCGGAACAAGTTATGAAGTATTGGTATTAGTTGTTCACTGAAGGTTTGTTAGAATTCAGCTGTAAACCCATCTGGGCCTGGGATTTTCTTTGGAGGAACAATTTTTATTGCTGTTTCTATTTCTTTGGTTGCTATTGGTTGGTTTAGGCTTGCTATATCCTCTTGGCTGAGTGTAGGTAGGTTAACTGTGCTTAGAAATCTATCAATTTCTTCCATGTTTTCAAGTCTATTGGAGTATAATTTTTTAAAGTACTTTCTGATAATCTTTTGAATTTCTTCACTATCTGTGGTGATATCTCCTTTTTCATTTCTAATTTTGATAATTTGAGTTGATACTCTTTTTCTTTTGGTTAGGTTGGCCAGGGGTTTATCAATTCTATTGACTTCTCAAAGAACCAACTTTTTGTTTTATTGATTCTTTGAATTGTTTTTTTATTCTCTATTTCATTTGTTTCTTCTCTAATTTTAATAATTTCTTGCCTTCTGCTGGCTTTGGGAGTAGACTGTTGCAGACTTTATAGGTCTTTGAGTTGTGTTATTAGGTTCTTTACTTGGCGGTTCTCTGTCCTTCTTATGTGGGCACTCAATGCAATAAACTTTCCTCTTAATACTGCCTTCATAGTGTCCCATAGATTTTGGTAGGTTGTGTCTCTGTTTTCATTTGTTTCCATAATTTTTTTTTTATTTCTTCCCTAATTTCTGCTCTTACCTGTTCATCATTCAATAGTGTATCATTCAATCTCCATGTATTTGAATAATTTCTTTTGAGTTTCCTGTTGTTGATTTCCACTTTTATTCTATTATGGTCTAAAAAGATTGAAGGAATTATATTACATCTTTTGAATTTGCTGGCACTTTATTTGTGTCCCAGTATGTGGTCTATTTTGGAGAAGGTTCCATAGGCTGCTGAGAAAAATGTGTTTTCTGTAATTCCTGGCTGAAATCTTCTGTAAATATCTATTAGGTCCATTTGGTTTATTGTTTTCTTTAGTTCTCTAGAGTCTTTACTCATCTTTTGCCTTGAAGATCGATCTAGTGGTGTGATAGGCATATTAAAGTCTCCCAGAATTATTGTATTTGGGTCTATTTGGGATCTGATGTCCAGAAGGGTTTGTTTTACAAATGTGGTTGCACCCACGTTTGGGGCATAAATATTTACTATCATTATATCTTCTTGGTGTATTGTTCCTTTTAGTAAAAGGAGGTGCCCTTATTTGACTCTTCTGATGTGTTTTAGTTTAAAGTTTGTTTTGCTGGATATCAGGGTTGCTACCTGTCGCGCGCAGTGACGACTCTTACACGATCTT
>NW_027664333.1:0-3000 GCF_963383645.1 Muscardinus avellanarius
TTGTCACCCCACAGTTCAGGAGGCTGGAAAATTGAAGATCTATGTGTCCAGGTTTGTTCTCACACTGCCTCCATTCTGGGCTGCTCATGGGTGGGTGGTCACCTTCTTAATGTAGCTCCTCATAACTGGGTCCTCATTTCCCTTTTTTATAAGGACACCAGTCATAATGGAGTAGGGCCACCCTATACCTTATTTTCTCTAGTTATCTCTTTTTAAATCCTCTATTTAAGGCAGGTGTGATGGCACATGCTTGTAATCCTAGTACTTGGGAGGTCAAGACAGGAGGATCTAGGTTGGCCAGCCTCAGCTACTTAGTGAGGCCCCCCTGCAACTTAGTGAGACACTGTTCAAAATAAAGGATAAAAAATAGGGCTGGGAATGTACCTCAGAAGTACAATACCCCTCCATACCACCAAAAAAAAAAAAAAAAATCCTATATCCAAGCCCACATTCTGAGCTACTGGGGCAAAAAGGATTATGAGAGAGAGAGAGAGAGAGAGAGAGAGAGAGAGAGAGAGAGAGAGAGAGAAATATGAATGAGACTGTGTATTAGGTATTAAACCCAGGAGCATTCTACTTCTGAACTACATCTCTAGCCCTTTTTATTTATTTAATTTGAAAACAGTGTCTTGATAAGTTGCTGGGGCTGTCCTTGAACCTGCCATCCTCTTGTCTTAGCCCCCAAGTACTGGGATTACAAATGTGTGCCACCACACCAAGCTGGGGTGAAAGACTTTTTTTTCTAGCACCGGGGATGGAACCCAGGGGCATTCTACCTCTGAGCAACACTCTCAGCTCTATTTTTTAGTCCTTTTATGTTCAAAACAGGGTCTCACTGAGTTGTGTAGGGCCTCACTAAGTAGTAGCTGAGGCTGTCCACAAACCACGATCCTCTGGTCTCTGCCTCCCGAATGCTGGGATTACAAGCATGTGTCACCACGCCAAGTTGGGGTGGAGGACTCTAACCTAAGAACCTGGAACATGATTCAGCCCATAACTTTTATGCTCCTGTCTCTGGCTTGGCCTCTCTTTCACCAACTGTGAGTTCTTTCGCCAGCTGTGGTCCTGGGAGACAGGCCATGTTCTAATATGTCTAGACCACTATCATACACTGTTTTCAATGGAAACCCAGGGCCAGTGTAATGACAGTGGGAAGACTGGACCCCAGAACAACTCTTCTGGACAGGCTCACCTGTGCACCTGGGCGGAGCAGACATGGCCTGAGTGAAAACACTGCTGGTACCCCTCTCTCCACTTTGTGCCACAGCTTTCTTCAGAACCACAGAGGTTCAGAAGTACTCAAACATTACACTGTCCCCCAGCCCCAGCACTTAACCAGTGCCTCTTGGTGTATGGCTCCCTTGCCCTTCCACAAGCCAACCTGGAGGCCGTGATTCCCATGGTTCCCAGGGCTTCTCGGCAGGAGGAGCAGTTGCTCTCTGGGCCAGAGGCACATGGATACCTCCTTTGTTTTTTATTTATTTACTTTTTGGGTACTGGAGATTGAACCCAGAAGCATTCTATCTCTCTAGCCTGACTCACTCCGAGCCTGACAACACTCCTGGCCTGACTTTATTTTTTATTTTTAAACAGGGTCTCACTAAGCTGCCGAGGCTAGTCTCAAACCTCTTGTCCTCCTGCCTCAGCCTTCCAAGTACTGGGATTACCGGTGTGCACCCCTAGTTCCCCACATCCCAGCCTTTGTGCCGCCCCTACCAATAAAGGACCTGCCCTTAGTTCTTGACTTAGTGTCTGCTGGCAGGGTGGGAAAACCTAACAAACCCAGCACTTATCAGACTAAATTCAACCAGAACGTTCCTCTGTGAAGGTTCCCTGGCCTCTCTGGTGTCTCTACCTAACGAAGTCCTTTCTCCTTGGGTTATTGAAAGTGTGATCTGGTACCACATTTAGGTCAGATCCAGTTGGTTCCCATGGGCTCAGTTCTGTATCCACTTCGCCCCCACTCATTGGTTTTTATCCAGTGTCCCCAAGCATACAAGAGTTCCATATCTAATACCAAGCCAAGCTTAAAGGAGCTGTCTGATTAAGAATCCTGCCTGGTACAGGGGAACCGCAGCACCAGTACATACCTGCTGGGCTGCTCAGAGCCACCTCTGGGTCTCAGGACCTTGTCCTCCAAGACCTGCATCAACTGAAACCCTTCCCCCTCATCCCCCATCCCTCGGCAAAACTACGTGGCATTCAGGTGATTAGTGGCTAAGGGCATGCTAATGTTTTGTGTAAAGATAAAAGCACCCATCAATTATTGTGTCCAACCAGTACAACTGCTTGGAAGATATCAGTGTAGCCAGTGGCACAATGAATGGGTGCTTTCCACAGTCCTCGGAAGGCTGCGCACACCTGGGAACGAAGCCCTTCGTCAGATCAGTCTTTCCTGCTGCCGGATATAAAGAGCTTTTAGATAAGGCTTTGTTCTGTGGCCTCCACAATTCACTTTTCTCTTGAGTATCATTCCATTGTACATTGAAAATAGGAAGAGGCCATTTGTAACCATGGTTTCTGATGGTGCCACCTGCGGGTCTGGAGTTAACTGCCCCCTTGAACACCAGCATTCAGATCTGCCCTGCTGGTCAGTAAGGCGTGCTCAGCTGGACATCCACTCACTGCGAACCAGATAAACACTGTTTTACCAAGACAGGAAAGAACGAAATGCCTTGCTAACCTTGCTGAGGACCGAGAATGTGACAAACAGATGCGAATCATTTTATTGTCCTATATTTAACGCACCAATGCTCTGCCTGTGTGTCTCCCAGGCAGCACTTATAACAAACCCAAATCAAAAGCCTATCCTTCTTCTTAGCTGTCAGTCATAGGAACAAAGAGAGTGACCCAGCGGCGCTGTGGGTGGTGTGCAGAGCCGTGCCAAGGGCCTGGGTACTTTCTGAACATCCTGTCCACTTCCCTCCTGTGATCAGACCCCAGCTCACACCTACCTACCGATCTATCTACCTTCCTTCCTTCCTTCCTTCCATGCCTGGG
>NW_027664332.1:0-2000 GCF_963383645.1 Muscardinus avellanarius
AGAAAATTATACACAATGACCAAGATATGCACGTCATCCCAGACATGCACGTCTGGTTCAACATACAAAAAAAAAAGTGATTCGTGTAATTCATCACATAAACAGACCCGAAGACAAAAATCACATGATCATTTCAATAGACACTGAAAAAGCATTCGATAAAATCCAACACCCATTTATGCTAAAAGCACTGCAGGTAATCGAAATTGAAGGAACATACCTCAATGTAATAAAGGCAATATACAATAGAACCACAGCCAACATCATATTAAATGTGGAAAAACTGCAAGAGTTCCCCTAAAAACAGGAACAAGATAAGGATGTCCATTATCACCACTTCTTTTCAATATAGTACCTGAGACTCTAGAGAGAGCAATAAGGCAGGGAAAGGAAATCAAAGGAGTACAAGTTGGAAAAGAAGAAATAAAACTATTCCTATTTTCAGGTGACATGATACTACACTTAGAAGACCCAAAAAACTCAACCAAAAAGCTTATAAAACTGATCAAAAAATTCAGCAAAGTGTCAGGATACGAAATCAATAAAAAATAAGAAGCTTTCCTGTATGCCAACCATAAACCTACTGAAAAAGAAATAAAGAAAACACTTCTCAGGATATTAAAAATAACAAAATACTTAGGAATAAACCTAACCAAGGGGGTAAAAAGACCTATATAAAGAAAATTATAAAACATTGAAAAATAAATCAAATAAAAACTTAGAAGATAGAAAAATCTTCCATGTTCTTGGATAGGAAGAATAAATATCATACAAATGACCATTCTTCCAAAAGTGATCTAAAGATTCAATGCAATACCCATTAAATTACCAAGATCATTCCTCGCAGACAAAAAAAAATCAATCATTAAATTAATTTGGAAGAACATAAAACCCACATTAGCCAAAGTAGTTCTCAGCAAACCAAGCAGGAGGTATCACAATACCTGACTTCAAACTATACTACAAAGCCAGAGTAATAAAAACCAGGATGGTATTGGCACAGAAACAGACATATAGACCAATGGAGCAGAATAGAAGATTCAGAAACAAATTTGCATACTTACAGCCAATTGATTTTTGAAAAAGGGCCCCAAAACTGGTTAACCATATGCAGAAAAATGGAAATAAAATCCACTTTCTCATCCTGTACAAGGGTCAATTCAAGATGGATCAAAGACTTGGAAATCAGACCATAGACCTGTTAGCTCCTTGAAGAGGGCATAGTCCAACATTTCAACACAAAGAAACAGTTAAAAACTTTCTCAACAAGATCCCAAAGGCACACAAAATTAAAAGGAGGATCAATACCTGGGATTTCATTAAACTGAAGAGCTTCTGTGTAGTAAAGGAAACTATCAAGAACCTCAACAGAGTGTCAACAGAATGGGAGAACAATTTTGCCAACTATTCCTCTGATAGAGGAGCAATATCTAGAATATACAGAGAACTCAAGAAACTCACTGTTAAGGAAACAACCCAGTCAAAAATGGCCAAGTGAATTAAATAATACTTCACAAAAGAAGAAATTTAAATGGCCAACTAATATATGAAAAAATGTTCAACATCATTAGCACCCCAATCAGAAAGGCAATCATTAAGAACGCAAACATCCACAAATTCTGGAGAGGATGTGGAAAAGTGGGAACTCTGATACCTTGCTGGTGAGACTGCAAATTAATGCAGCTACTTGGGGAAACTGTTTGGAGGATCCTCAGAAGAATAGGAACTGACCTACCATATGATCCAGCAATACCACTTCTGGATATTGCCCTAAAAGAATGGAAACCAAACTAACAAACTAATGCACGTGTATCTATGTTCATAGCTGCAAATTCACAATTGCCAAACTATGGAGCCAGCCAAGATGTCTATCAACAGATGAATGGATTACAAAACTATGGGATATGTTCACAGTGAAATTTTACTCAGCCATAAAGAACAAAATCATGTCATTTACAGGGAAATGGATGGAACTGGAGAACATTAAGCTAAATGAGATT